>NW_027254581.1:0-270954 GCF_044704955.1 Pristiophorus japonicus
AGATAGTTGTGTGAGTGAGAGAGAGTCTCAGAGAAACAGTGACAGAGACACAGACAGACATAGATTGACAGAGAGAGAGAGATTGACAGAGAGATAGTGGTGTGAGTGAGAGAGAGACTGAGCGAAACGTTGACAGAGACACTGACAGATATACAGTGACAGAGAGAGGGAGAGCGACAGAGAGATAGTGGTGTGAGTGAGAGAGAGAATGAGAGAAACCGAGACAGAGACACAGACAGACAAACAGTGACCGAGAGAGAGGGAGAGGGACAGACAGAGCGAGGGATACTGCGAGTCAGTTTCATACTGAAAGGAAGAAAGAGAAATAGACTGCAAAAGAGGGGGAAAGAGAAAGAGAGAGAGAGAGAGTGGAGAGACTGAGGTGTGTCTAATCCATTCCCGGGACTATAGAGTGGTCACATTTTTGACCTACAACACATTATATTTATATCGAGCCTTTAACGTGGCAAAACGTCCCAACGTGCTCCATAGGTGTATTATCAGATAAAACTAAGTTGACACTGAACCACATAAGTAGAAATTAGTACAAGTGATCAAGAGGAAGGTTATAAGTAACATATTTTATTGGGAAAAAGAGGTCGGGAGGTGGAGAGGATTCGGGACAAATTCCTGAGTTGGGACCTAGGCAAGAGAAGTCATGGCCACCAATGGTGGAGCGATTATAATCAGGGATGCCCAAGAGGGCAGAATTAGCGGGTTGCAGACATCTCTAGGGTTGTGGGGTGCATGATGTTACATAGATAGAGAGGGGCTAAGGGCAATGGAGGGATTTCAAATCAAGGATGAGGATTTTGAAATAGAGGCGTTGTTTAACCGGGAGCCAATTTAGTTCAGCGAGCACAGGGGAGATGGGTGACTGGAATTTGCTGCGAGTTATGTCATGGGTAGCAGAGTTTCGGATTACCTCTAGTATACGTTGGGTAGAATGTGGGAGGCCTATCAGGGGTGTGTTGGAATAGTTATGTCTAGAGGTAATGGAGGAATGGTCGAGGGTTTCAGCAGCGGATGAGCTGAGGCAAGCGGCGGTCTTGGGCGATGTTACGGAGTTGGAAATAGGTGGTCTTAGTTATGCTGCGGATATGAGGTGGAAAGCTAATTTCAGTGTCAAATGTAACAGCAAGGTTGCGAACAGCCTGGTTCAGTCTCAGAGAGTAGATGGGGAAAGGGATGGAGTCAGGAGCTAGGGAACGGAGTTTGTGGCGGGGACTGAAAACAATGGCTTTGGTCTTCCCAATATTCATTTGGAGAACATTTCTGCTCATCCGGAACAACACAGGTGGAGGTGCAGCACATGTTCTGTGGCTGCTGGGAGGGGGCTAAAGACAACAATCCGTCGGCTCACGGAGTCCCCAGCTCAGTTCCAGTTACATTTTGCGAGATTTTGTTCCCCTTTTTGAAAGTGTTTCTCAGGGTTATTCCAATCATATTACGAGAGACGGGATAAGGTTTGGACCAGCTTGTATCTCAGAGTCTGTGAGAGACGCAGGGAACGGCAGCAGACAAAGAGAAAACAACTTCTCCAAAACTGATCCCAACTCCTCGCGAACTCTGAGGATAGATCAGTTCACCGGCTTCTTAGGAAGTTTCACCACTTTATTCACCTTCTTATTTGAGCTCTGTTTGGAATCCGTTTATTTTATTACTCTTGTTGAGTGTTTAACGACAGCATTGAAGTGGGACAGAGGAACTTGGAGCAAATTCTTCTCACAATGCTACAACCAGACTAGAAACAATTTAAAGATATTAATGAACCTTTCACGAAAAGGAGCGTTGAAAACACGTTTCCTCCTAAGTTTCGAAGATGATTTCGGAAGAAACAGGCAAAAATCAGTTTTCGCCTCCTCTAAACAAGTCCCAACCTGGTCTTAAAATCCAAACGCTTCTAAAGAGGCTCCGAATTGCTCAACACGTTTAAAATTGATGGTGTTCAATATTTGATGTTGATCGATAGAATAAAGTGAGCAGCTTTACAGAAACACGCAGCCCATGCTGTTGAGGAGGGAAGGGCAGGGGAGGATGTCTAGGAATTGCACGTTACTTTTTATTAACATTAAAAAGTATCAATAAGCCGTTTAGGAAGAGAAGCAAAAAAGAGTTAAAAACACAAACCTTTTTATTTTATATAACATAACAACAGAAATTGCAGGAAATACTCAGCAGGTCAGGCAGTAACTGTGGAGAGAGAAACAGAGTTAATGTTTAGGTCTGTCAACTGTCATCAGAACTGGAAAATGATCGAGATGTAACCGATTTAAACCAGGTGCAGAGGCAGAGAAAGTTGGGAGGGGAGGAAAGAACAAAAGGAAAGGTCTGTGTTGTGTTGGAAGACAGCAGAGGTTAAATCCTGCCTCTGCACCTGGTTAAAATCTGTTACATCTCTAACTTCTTCCAGTTCTGACCGAAAGCTCACAGACCTAAATGGTTACCTTAGTTTCTCTCTCTACAGAAGCTGTCTGACCTTCTGAGTAGTTCCAGCATTTTCTGTTTTAGTTTCAGATTCCAGCATCTGCTCTTTATTGCTGTTGTGAACTATTTTATTTTGCTGTCGTTCTACAGTCCAAACAAGTCTCAGGGAAAATGTAAATATAGATTTCCTCCTAAACGTTTTATGGAATGTTAATAGAAACAAGAGTTATGTAATGATGTATAAAATAGCAGGAAGCGAGTTTAGAAGAAACCACTATTTGTTTTTTGACAACTACACAGAAAATACTTTGATAAACTGACAATGTACAATTTAGATTTGGTATATATGTTTGAAATAGGAGAATAAAAATTGAGAGTACAATGAAGTTTGATTCCCAATATATAATTGGGAAGTACCGAAACTAATTGAACACATTTGGTAATAAGAGCAGGGATTAATATCGTGCCGAATGTTTGAGAGAAAAACATTAGAAGCAACATTTGTATTTTAAAATCTTCAATTCACCATATTAGTACACATTTCCAAGTCAGACTAGTTGTCCTGTCCAGAAAGAAAGATGAATGTTTATTTCAGTTAAATCATAGCTCTCCCTGCATTTGGTTTTTATTTCGGTTATGCACAGTGTGTATGTGTTTTTCTGCACTTGTGAATAAGTGTCTCATTTCTGACATGTTACATGGCATGTTGCTGGTACAAGAAGGCCACCTTTATTAATGGAAGTGGTTGCACTTGTAAATTGCGGTACATTTTGTTCAATTCCTTTTATACCTTTAACGAAAGAATTGCGGCAATTTAATGTGCGGGTTGTCTGTTTGTATTATGATTAATATTCTAATTACTTATGTGGACATACAGGATATCAGCGCCCTAGGAAAGTCGCTGTTCCTGCTGCTTGTGCTGCCATTGCTATGGTCACATGAGAGATGCGGCGAATAAATTGACAACTTTAAAATTAATACAAATTGCACGAATATATATGCCTCTTTCAGCTCAACTTGGGCGTTTGGATTGTCTGTCGATGCATAACCGTGTAACTGAGTGATGGTTTTGTAGTGTTAATGCATTATTATGCAGTTCTTTTATATCCCACTCATTTGTGATCAGTTATCTTTTTTTTAATTGATTTAGTACATGAGGAACTAAAAATCGTAAACAACATGCATAAGAGTCCTGCAAATATCAAACGATTTTTAATATGGATCAGTGTGGGTTTGTGCATTTTGGTCGGAGAGATAACGACCCAGGCTACCCTTGGAAACTAAGAGTACAAATGGGGTAAAAGTGCAAAGGGATCTCTGGGTACTGATACACAAGTCACTAAATGTAGCAATAGAGGATAATAAGGCAATATAAGTGCAAATGAAGCACTGGAGATCATTTATAGAGGAATAAAATTAAACAGTAGAGAAGTAAAGTAAACCCTGTATCGAACCTTTTCTGATTGTCTAATGACCTGAGACCGTGGGCTGACAATATGGAATAATTCTATCTATGTTTTCAAGTGGTTGCTGCTGCTGTTGTTGTTGTAAAATTTGATGTAAATAATGTTGTTGTAAATTTTGCCCAGAAGTGAAAAGGTCGCACCAAAAGGAGTTTCTGGCCACTCAGTACAAACAATTAGAGGGATCATTGGTGGGAAGGGTCTGAGGATATTGGGTGGGGTGGGGAGGGTCTGAGGATATTGGCTGGGGTGGGGAGGGTCTGAGGATATTGGTGGGTGGGAAGGGTCTGAGGATATTGGGTGGGGAGGGTCTGAGGATATTGGGTGAGTTGGGAGGGGTCTGAGGATATTGGATGGGGTGGGGAGGGTCTGAGGATATTGGGTGGGGTGGGGAGGGTCTGAGGATATTGGGTGGGGTGGGGAGGGTCTGAGGATATTGGATGGGGTGTGGTGGTCTGAGGATATTGGGTGGGGTGGGGAGGGTTTGAGGATATTGGGTGTGTTGGGGAGGGTCTGAGGTTATTGGTTGGGGTGGAGAGGGTCTGAGGATATTGGGTGGGGTGGGGAGGGTCTGAGGATATTTGGTGGGGTGGGGAGGGTCTGTGGATATTGGGTGGGGTGAGGAGGGTCTGAGGATATTGGGTGGGGTGTGGAGGGTCTGAGGATATTGGATGGGTTGGGGGGTGTCTGAGGATATTGGGTGGGGTGGGGAGGCTTTGAGGATATTGGGTGGGGTGGGGAGGTTCTCACGATATTGGGTGGGGTGGGGAGGCTTTGAGGATATTGGGTGGGGTGGGGAGGGTCTGAGGATATTGGGTGGGGTGTGGAGAGTCTGAGGATATTTGATGGGATGGGGAGGGTTTGAGGATATTGGGTGGGGTGGGGAGGGTCTGAGGATATTGGATGGGGTGGGGATGGTCTGAGGATATTTGGTGGGGTGGGGAGAGTGTGAGGATATTGGGTGGGGTGGGGAGGGTCTGAGGATATTGGTTGGAGTGGGGAGGGTCTGAGGATATTGGATGGGGTGGGGAGGGTTTGAGGATATTGGGTGGGGTGGGGAGGCTCTGACGATATTGGGTGGGTTTGGGATGGTCTGAGGATATTGGGTGGGGTGGGGAGGATCTGAGCATATTGGGTGGCGTGGGGAGGGTCTGAGGATATTGGATGGGTTGGGGAGCGTTTGAGGATATTGGGTGGGGTGGGGAGGGTTTGAGGATATTGGGTGGGGTGGGGAGGGTCTGAGGATATTTGGTTGGGTGGGGAGGGTCTGAGCATATTGGGTTGGGTGGGGATTGTCTGAGGATATTGGGTGGGGTGGGGAGTGTCTGAGGATATTGGGTCGGGTGGGGAGCGTCTGAAGATATTAGGTGGCGAGGGTTTGAGGACATTTGTTGGGGTGGTGAGGGTCTGAGGATATTGGGTGGGGTGGGGAGGTTCTGAGGATATTGGGTGGGGTGGGGAGGGGGATAATAGAGTAAGAGAGGAAGCTTGCAGGGAACATAAAAACTGACTGCAAAAGCTTCTCTAAATATGTGAAGAGAAAAAGATTAGTGACAACAAATGTGGGTCCTTTGAAGTCAGATCCCGGTGAATTTATAATGGGAAACAACGAAATTGCAGACCAATTGAACAAGTACATCGTTTGTGTCTTCACGAAGGAAGACACGAATGTAATAGGCGACAATTGATCTCGTGAGAAGGAGGAACTGAAGGATATCATTCTTGGGCGGAAAATTGTGTTTGGAAAATTGATGCGATTGAAGGTCAATAAATCCCCACGGCGTGATTGTCTGCATCCCAGAGTGCTTATGGAAGTGGCCGTGGAAAGAGTGGATGAATTGATTATCATTTTCCAACAGTCTATCGAAGTGCAGTAAACAATGATAGTAATAGTTTTCAGGAGGGTATAGACTGACTGGTGAACATGAGAAGGTTTAGGCTGATCATCGGTCAAAAGGACAATAATTTACATTTTACAAATCACTCTGAATCCTGAATATCAATTATCGCCTCACTCAATTAAATGCTATACAGAATCATAGAAACATTGAATATCGGTGCAGGAGTAGGACATTCGGCCCTTCTAGCCTGCACCGCCATTCAATATGATCAGTTTTTATGTTCCTTGCAAGTTTCCTCTTGTACTCCATTTTCCCCCTCTTAATTAAATCGTTAGTCCTCCTCTGTTGAATTCTAAATTTCTCCCAGTCCTCAGGCGTGTTGCTTTTTCTCGCCAATTTATGTGTCTCTTCCTTGGCTTTAACACTATCCTTAATTTCTCTTGTTAGCCACGGTTGAGCCACCTTCCCCGTTTTATTTTTACTCCAGACAGGGATGTGCAATTGCTGAAGTTCACCCATGTGACCATTAAATGTTTACCATTGCTTATACACTGTCAACCCTTTAAGTATCATTTGCCAGTCTATTCCAGCAATTCACGCCTCATACAGTCAAAGTTACCTTGGCTTAAGTTCAGGACCCTAGTTTCCGAATTAACTGTGTGATTCTCCATCGTTCGACCATATTGTGGTCACTCTTCCCCAAGGGGTCTCGCACAGCAAGATTGCTTATTAGTCCCTTCTCATTACACATCACCCAGTCTAGGATGGCCAGCTCTCTAGTTGTTTCCTCGATATATTGTTCTCGAAAACCATCCCAAATGCACTCGAGGAAATCCTCCTCCACCGCATTGCTACCAGTTTAGTTAGCCCAATCTATGTGCATATTAAAGTCACCCATGATAACTGCACTACCTTTATTGCACACATCCCTTATTACTTGTTTGATGCTGTCCGCAACCTCACTACTACTGTGTGTTGGTCTGTGCACAGCTCCCACTAACGTTTTCTGCACTGTGGAATTTCGCAGCTCCACCCATTCCGATTCCACATCATGCAGGCTAATGTCCCTCCTTACTATTGCATTAATTTTCTCTTTAACCAGCAATGCCACCCAGCCACCTATTGCTCTCTGCCTATCCTTCCTAAATGTTGAAACCCCTGGATGTTGCTTTCCCAGCCTTTGTCAACCTGGAGTCATATCTTCGTGATGCCAATTACATCATATCCGTTAACTGCTGTCTGCGCAGTTAATTCGTCCACCTTATTCCGAATACTCCTCACATTGAGGCAGAGAGCCATCAGGCTTGTCTTTTTAACACACATTTCCCCTTTAGAATTTTGCTGTAATCTGGCCCTTTTTGTTTTTTGCCTTGGATTTCTCTGCCCTCCACTTTTACTATTCTCCTTTCTATCTTTTGCTTCTGCCTCCATTTTATTTTCCTCTGTCTCTCTACATAGGTTCCCATCACTCTGCCATATTAGTTTAACTCCTCCCCAACAGCACGAGCAAACACTCCCCATCAGACATTGGTTCCGGTCCTGCCCAGTGCAGACCGTCTGGTTTGTACAGGTCCAACCTTCCCCAGAACTGGTTCCAGTGTCCCAGGAATTTGAATCCCTCCCTGTTGCACCACTGCTCAAGCCACGTATTCTTCTGAGCTATTCTGTGCTTCCTACTCTGACTATCACTTGGCACTGGTAGCAATCCTAAGATTACCAACTTTGATGTCCTACTTTATAATTTAGCTCCTAGCTCCCTCAATTCGTCTTGTAGGACCTCATCCCTTTTTTTACCTATATCTTTGGTACCTATATGCACTACGTCAACTGGCTGTTCAGCATTCCTTTTCAGAATGTCCTGCATCCACTCCGAGACATCCTTGATCCTTGCATCAGGGAGGCAACATACCATCCTGGAGTCTCGGTTGCAGCCGCAGAAACGCCTATCTATTCCCCTTACAATTCAATCCCCTATCACTATAGCTGTGCAACTCTTTTTCATGCCCTCCTATGCAGCAGAGCCACCCACAGTGCCATGAACTTGGCTGCTGCTACTCCCCCCTGATGAGTCATCCCCCTCAGCAGTACCCAAAGTGGTGTATCTGTTTTGCAGGGGATGACCGCAGGCGAGCCCTGCACTACCTTCCTTGCAGTACTTTTCCTGTTGGTCACTCATTTACTATCTGGCTGTGTACCCTATACCTGCAGTAAGACCAATCACTAAACGTGCTCTTCACGTCATTCTCAGCATCGTGGATGCTCCAGAGTTCATCCACTCGCAGCTCCAGTGCGGCAATGCTGCCTGTCAGGAGCTGGAGGCGGATACACTTCCCGCACAGGTCGTCGTCAGGGACACCGGAACTGTCTCTCCGTTCCTACATAGTACAGGTGGAACAAAACTCGTATCCGAGCTCTCCTGCCATTACTTAACCCTTAGATAATCTTAATTTGGCAACAACAATGCTAAATGTTACTTACTGATAATGAAAGAAAAAAGAAAAGCTACTTCCCAATTTTGCATCAATCAAATAACATATCAGTGGAGCCTAAAACAGGCCCTAAATGCCCAGCAACTGTATTCAGGCTGGAGGGCCTGAGAGCTACAGAGAATTCAATGAACTGATCCTGCACTTCCACGATGGTTTTTCAATCCAAATCAAAACCCTTCGCTTACAACATAACCCTAACTCTGATTCAAATGGGCAGACACATGGCAGATTAAATTTAACACAGAGAATTGTGAAGTAAGGTATGTTGGCAGGAAGATCGAGGAGAGGCAAAATGAACTAAATTTTAAAATTTAAAGGGAGAGCAAGGACATAGAGACCTGGGGGTGTATTTACACAAAACATTGAAGGCTGCCGGACAAGTTGATAAGGATGTTAATTCTCCTTCTGTGCCATGTGCTTCATTAATAGAGCAACAGAGCACAAAAGCAAGGTAATCATGTTAAGATATTTCAAAACACTGCTTAGGATTCAGCTCGGGTATGGTGTTCTTTTCAGGGCACCTCACGTTAGGAAAAATGTCAAGGCATTGGAGCATGTACAGAAGAGAAATTCTAGAGTGGTTCCATGGATGATGGACTTCAGTTACGTAGAGACTCTGCAGAACTGGTGTTCTTCTTCTTTGACCAGAGGATGTTAACGGCAGATTGATCAGAATGGTACCAGGAATGGGCACTTCAGTTATATGGATTATCTGGAGAAGCTGGTTTTGTTCTGATTTGAGCAGAGATGGTCAAGAGTTTCTGTAGGTATATCCAATGAAAAAAGTGGCTTCAGTAAATGTTGGTCCCTTAGAGGACGAGACCGGGGAACTAGGAATGGGGAACATGGAGATGGCAGAATTTCTGAACAATTATTATGTGTAAGTCTTTACTGTAGAAGATACTAACAGTATTCCAACAGTGGAGATCCATGGGGCTATAGTGGGGGAGGAACTTCACACAATCAAAATCACTAAGGAGGTGGTTCTCAGTAAGATAATTGGACAAAAGATAGGTAAAACCCTTGGATCTGATGGCTTGCATCCTAGGGTTTTAAGAGAAGCAGTGGCAGGGATTGTGGATGCATTGGTTCTAATTTACAAAAAATCCCTGGATTCTGGGGCGGTCCCAGCAGATTGGAAAACTGCAAATTGAACGCCCCTATTTCATATAGGAGGCAAACAAAAAGCAGGAAACTATAGACCAGTTAGCCTAACATCTGTACTTGGGAAAATTTTGGAGTCCATTATTAAAGAAGCAGTAGCAGGACATTTCAATAAGCAAAATTCGGTCAGGCAGAGACAGCATGGATTTATGGAGGGGAAATCATGTTTGACAAATTTGCTGGAGGTCTTTGAGGATGTAACGAAAAGGGTAGATAAAGGGATGTGGTGTATTTCGAATCCCAGAATACATTTGACAAGGAGCCACATAAAAGGTTACTGCGCAAGATAAAAGTTCTCGTGGTTGGGGGTAATAGTTTATCATGGATAGAGGATTGTCTAACTAACAGAAAACAGAGAGTCGGGATAAATGGTTCATTCTTTGGTTGGCAATCAGCAACTAGTGGTGTGCCGCAGGGATCAGTGCTGGGACCCCAACTATTTACAAGATATACGAATGACTTGGAAACCGGGACCGAGTGTAACGTGGCCAATTCACTCACGATACAAAGATGTAAGGAAAAGCAATGTGTTGAGGAGGACACATAAAATCTGCAAAAGGACATAGACAGGCTAAGTGAGTGGGCAAAAAATTGGCAAATTGAGTATAATGTTGGAAAGTGTGAGGTCATGCACTTTGGCAGAAAAAATCATCGAGCAAGTTATTATTTAATGGAGAAAGTTTGCAAAGTGCTGAAGTACAGCGGGAACTTGGGGTGCTTGCGCATGAAACACAAAAGGTTATTATGCAGGTACAGATATTTATCAGGAACGCCAATGGTATATTGGCCTTTATTGCAAACGGAATGGACTATAAAAGCAGGGAAGTCTTGCTACAGTTGTACGACGTATTAGTGAAGCCACACCTGGAATACGGCATGCGGTTTTGGTTTCCGTATTTCAGAAAGACTATACTTGCTTTGGAGGAAGTTCAGAGAAGGTTCACTAGGTTGATTCCAAGAATGGGGTTGTAGACTTATGAGGAAAGTTTGAGTAGGTTGGCTTCTGTTCATTGGAGTTCCGAAGAATGAGAGGTAAGCTTATCGAAACGTTTCAGATTATGACAATGGGGGCTTGACAAGTTGGATGCAGAGTGGATGTTTCCACTAATGCTGGAGACTTGAACTAGGGTGCATGATCTTAGAACACGGTGCCCCCCATTTAAAACAGAGATGAGGAGGAATTGATTCTCTCAGAGGCTTGTAAATCTATGGAATTTGCTGCCTCTGTGAGCTGTGGAAGCTGGGACATTGAATATACTTAAGACAGCAATAGACAGTTTCTTGAGCGATAAGGAGATAGGGGGTTATGGGGAGGGGCGGGGATGTGGAGTTGAGTCCAGGATCAGATCAGCCATTATCTTATAGCATGGTGGAGCAGGCTAGAGGGGCCGAATTGCCTACTCCTGTTCCTATTTCTTATGTACTCATGTTCTTATGTTAATGAGCGATTGACCAGAATTTTTCCTGGAATATGGACCTTCAGTTACGTGGAGAGACGGGCGATGTTGGGGTTGTTCTCCTTAGAACTGAGATAGTTAAGGGACATTGTCAAGAATTGCTCCATGGATGGGAAATTTCTGTCATGTGGAGAGATTCTCGAAGCTGGGTATGTTGTCCTTGGAGCAGAGAAGGTTAAGAAGTAATTCAGTAGAAGTCTTCAATGTCCTAAATAGTTTCAATCAAGTAATAAATGAGCCTCTGTTTCCAGTGAAAGGTGGGCCGTTAACCAGAGGACCGAGATTGAATGTGATTGCCAAAAGAACCAGAAGCAACTGAAGGAAAATTTTGCTTAAACAGCGAGGTTTTGTGATCTGGAATGAACTGCTTGAAAAGGAGGTGGAAGCAGATTCAATAGAAACTTTCAAAAGGGAATTTGACGAAAATACTTGAAGTAAAAAAGATACAGGGGATAGAGCAGAGGAATGGGTTTAATTGGAGAGTCGACCAAAGAGACAGCGCCAGCATGGTTTGCTGAATGGATTCTTTGTGCACTGTAAAATGTTATGATTCTACGATCTACGACATCTTAGAAAGTAAGAAACTGAATGAGCCAGAAGAGCAAAGTGAACTTGTGGTCCATGTGAACAAATCATTAAAAATTGTATCAAGTTTAGCAAAGCGATTAATATGAAACGGTGAATTAGGGTTTATTTCTAAGCCAATTTAAAGCAAAAGCAGCATAACTGGCAAAAGTTAGATGTGGTGTTACACAAGCATCGGTGCTGGGACCTCTGCTGTTCAACAATTACATAACCAATTCAGACTCGGGAATAGGGAGTGAAATTTCAAACTTTGTGGATGCTTCCACAAAGGGCGTGTATCGTTAACACAGAGGAGGTCAGCGGCAAACAGATTGAACACAATAATAAACTTGCAGACTGGGCATGAAATTTGCAAAGGAACATCTGTTGTATATCTGTAAAGCATGCACTCCCATATGCCGCCACCAGAGAGCGCATCCCCTGAAGCCCCAAGGGATCCCAGCATCTCTTGGGAGCACTGTATATAAGCCGGCCCCTAAGGTCTGTTTCTAACGCTGGAGTGTCGTAATGAAGACTGAGGTCACTGTTACTTTTACTTCCCTGTTTGGCGTCTCATCTGTGTTAGGAACACAACAACTGGCGACCAATATATGAATCCAACGCAAAGATGCAGCAAACTGTGGGCATCCTGGAGAAGTTCTCGGAGGGTGAGTACTGGGAAGGCTATGTCGAACGGCTACACCAGTCTTTGCAGCCCACGAGCTGGACGGAGAAGGAAGCGCTGCAAAAAGGAGAGCGGGCATCCTCACGGTCTGCAGGGCACTGACCTACAGCCTCATGATGAATTTTCAGGCTCCGGTGAAACCCACAGATGAGCAGCTGTGTACACTGGTTCTGAAGCATCGTAACCCGAGGGAGAGTGTGCTGATGGCGAGGTAAGGGTTCCACACGTGCCAGCGATCTGAAGGTCAGGAAGTGGCGAGCTACGTCGCCGAGCTAAAGCAACTTGCAGGACAATGTGAGTTTCATGGTTAACTGGAGCAGATGTTCAGAGACTTTTCTGTACTGGGCATTTGCTACGAGATATCCTCCGAAAACTTTTGACTGTCGAGACACCGCCCCTCAGTAAGGCCATTGTGATTGCACAGGCGTTTATGTCCACCAGTGATAACACCAAACAAATCTCTCAGCACAAAAGTGCTTGCAATGTTCATAAATTAACTGGAAATGTGTTTGCGTTCAGAAATGTACAGGGCAGAAACCACCAGCTGGCCTCAGGTGACCCGGATAACTCAGAGTGGCAACAAAGGATGAATGCAAGGCTATTCACAGCTTGTTGGCGTTGTGGAGGCTTCCATGCAGCCGATACGTGCCGGTTCAAAGGCTCTTATTGCAAGAGGAGTGGAACAATGGGGCTCCTTCAACGAGCTTGCAGTCAAGATGCAAGCTCTGCAAAACCAATTAACCTCCACGTGGGAGAGGGAGATCGGTTCATGGTGGATGAAAGCAATTTCGAGCCTCAGAGAGAGGACGCAGATGCTGAAGTATATGGCGTGCATACATTTTCGGAGAAATGACAACCTATAATGCTAAATATAAAATTGAATGGCTTACCCGTAGCCATGAAAGTGGACACTGGCGCTAGCCAATCTATCATGAGTAAAAAGATGTTTGAGAGTCTGTGGTGCAACAAAGCACTCAGACGAGCCCTGAGCCCCATCCACACGAAACTGAGAACGTGCACCAAAGAGCTCACCACTGTCTTCGGCAGCGCCATGGTCAAGGTCACCTACGAGTGCACGGTGCAGGAAGTGCCACTCAGGATTGTCCCGGATGATGTCGCCACAATCTTGGAAGGATCTGGCTGGGCAAAATCCGCTGGAACTGGGATGACATCCTTGCGCTATCACCTGTCGATGAGGCCGAATATATTCTTAACAAATATCCTTCTCCTTTCGAGCCAGCCATTTGGAATTTTTTCTGCGGAGAAGGTGCGGATCCACTTGGTCCCAGAGGCATGACCCATTCACCTCAAGGCGCGAGGGAGAGAGTGGAAATCGAGCTGGACAAGCTGCAACGCGAGGGCATCGTCTCCCCAGTGGAATTTAGCAAGTGGGCTGGCCCGATTGTTCCAGCACTCAAAAGTGATGGCACGGTCAGGATTTGCGGTGTTTATAAAGTTACTGTTAATCTTTTCGAGCTACAGGACCAATACCCGCTACTTAAGGCAGATGACCTATTTGCGACGCTGGAGGAGGCAAGACGTTCACCAAGCTCGACCTGACTTAGGTCTACATGACGCAGGAGCTGGAGGAGTCTTCAACGGGCCTCACCTGCATCAACACTCATAAGCGACTGTTCATCTACAACAGATGCCCGTGTGGAATTCGGTCGGCTGCAGCGATCTTCGAGAGAAACATGCAGAGCCTGCTCAACACGCACGGTGATTTTTCAGGACGACATATTGGTCACGGGTCGGGAGGTCCTCCAGCGACTGGATCACGTAAGCCTGCGGCTGACGTCGAAATGCGATTTCATGGCAACATAAAAGGAGTTTTTGGGGAGAAAGATCGCGCTGGATAGCATTCTGCCCATAGACGCCAAGACAGAGACTGTCAGGAACGCGGCCAGGCCACAGAACGTCACGGAGCTGCTGTCGTTCCAGGGCTCCTCAACTATTTTGATACCTTCCTACCGGGGAAAAGCACCCTTTTGGAGCCCCTACCTGTGTTATTGCGCAAGGTGAGTACTGGGTATGGGGAAAAAGCCCTGTAATTGCTTTTTAGACAGCCAGATACATTTTATGCTCCAACAAGCTGCTGCTTATATTGTATAGTCCGTGTAAAAGACTTGTGATAGCATGTGACATGTCGGGCGTGCATTACAACAAGCTAACGTTGCGGGGATTGTTGCAACCAATCGCCTATGCTTCCAGGACCTAGTCTAAGGCCGAGAGGGCTTACAGCATGATTGAAAAAGAGGCATTAGCGTGTGTGTTCGTGGTAAAGAAAATGCATCAGTACCTGTTTGGCATCAAATTTGAGCTGGAAACCGATCACAAGCTCCTCACATCCCTGTTCACTGAAAACAAGGGGTAAATACTAATGCCTCAGCCCGCATATAAAGGTGGGCACTCGCGCTATCAGCGTATAACTGCCATTGGCCAGACAAGGAAAACTGTGCAGATGCTCTCAGTCAGCTATCATTGCCCACCACGGGGGGTGGAAATGGCGCAGCCTGCAATCTTGTTGATGGTTGCGCAGTCCACAGACTTGTTGATGGTCATGGAGGCGTTTGAAAATGATAAATCACGCGTCACAGATTAGGACTTGGACCAGCCAAGTACCTCTGCTGTCCCGAGTAAAAAAAACGGTGTACTGCATGGGAGCTGGGTCAGCATCCCCATTCAAGTGCAAGACCCAAACAAGCCGTTCCACCGGCGAATGGACAAACTGTCCATTTAGGCAGACTGCCTGTTGTGTGGTAACCGCATAGTGCTACGCAAAAAAGAGCAGGGAGACGTTCATCTCGGATCTCCACAGCACGCACCCGTTTACAGTAATGATGAAAGCAATACCCAGATCCCACGTGTAGTGGCGCGCTATCGACTCTGACTAAGATTCCTGTGCAGGGCAACGCCACGTATGTGTTCAATTGAGCAATGCGCCTAGCGAGGAATGACTAAGTTTGTGGTCATGGCTCTCCAGACCATGGTCAAGGATCCTTGTCGACTATGCGGGCCCGTTTCTCGGTAAAATGTTGCTGGTTGTGGTGGATGTTTTTCAAAAGGGATTGAACATAAAATAACGTCGTGAAGCACCGTCACCGCCAGCATTGAAAGCCTGAGGGCCATGTTTGCCACCCACAGCCTGCCTGACATACTGGTCAGTGACAAGGGGCCATGTTTCACCAGTGCCAAATATAAAGAATTCATGAACCGTAATGGAATCAAACATGTCACCTCGGACCAAATGGGCAGGCAGAGCGGGCAGTACAAACCATCAAACACAGCCTTAAACGAGTCACAGAAGGCTCACTCCAAACCCACCTGTCCCGAATACTGCTCAGCTACGGCAGGAGACCCCACACGCTCACAGCGGTGCCCTCGGCTGATCTACTCATGAAAAGAACACTTAAAACGGGACTCTCGCAGGTTTACCCCAACCTGCATGATCAGGTCGAGAGCAGGCGGCAGCAAGAAAATGTAAACGATGGCCGCGCCACTGTTTCATGGAAAATTGATCTGAATGACCCTGTGTATGTGCTAAACTATGAACATGGTCCACATCCATCGTGGGCACGGTGGCAGATAAATAAGGAAATAGGGTTTTTTTCGTCAAACGAGACAATGGACAAATTTTCAGAAAGCAACTGGTCCAAACGAGACTGCAGTACACAGGCTGCCCTGAACAACCCACAGCAGACACCACCTTTTCCGAACCCACAACACACACCCAAACGATCAACGACACCAGGCCGGAACAGGAAATCGAAGCCATTATGCCCAACAGCCCAGCAAGGCCAGGCTCACCTAGCAGCCCTGCAGGGCCAACAACACGCCAGCCCAGCGAGGGCACAGCGAACACACCAGAACTGACATTTGTACAGAGGCGGCCCACCAGGGAAAGAAAGGCTAACGACCGCCTCAACTTGTAAAGGTTTTTCACTTTGACTTTGGGAGGGGGTGTGATCTTGTGCATCTGTAAAGCATGCACTCCCATGTTCAGCCACCAGAGAGCTCATCGCCTGAAGTCCCAAGAGATCCCAGCATCCCTTAGGAGCCAGCCGCTAAGGCTGCTCATCAATCTGGTATGTCTCATTAAAGACAGAGGTCACTGTTACTTTGACCAAAGTGTATGCAGCCCGCAACTTTGTTCGGAGCACATACCAACTTTGGTTGGTACGTCTACCCCTCTATCGGTTCGTTGTCATCTTTAAACTGGTTTCCTCCAATCTATGGTCTGCAATTACAAACCTACGAAGCCGATCATACTTTGATAATTATAATTGTGATCTCTTAACTACCGTCAAGTTTTTTTCACCATTACAGACCTTTCTCACAAGTTCAGATAGCCCAGGAGGCCGACATGTTTTGCGACAGATTACATCAGAGTTATGAGTGGTATTTAAAATATATACTCACTCGTGATGGTCTGCAAACGTCTGTCTGTCCTTCGCCCGGGTGCGCCCTGCCAGACCACGCTATTTGATGTGGAGTAATGCAAAAACACTCAACACAGTCCTTTTGTGGAGAATAGATTTGTTTTATTGCTTCATCAAGGGAGACAATGTCGACACCAGTTAATTAACTGGATGTCTTCCCAACCGTTCTCTTCGAACACTTTAGGTACTGCTTCTTTTATACTGAATTCTTTGCAATGTCATCATTTACATTATCATTGGTCATCCATGCTACAGCGTGACGATTTTTTTCGCTTTTTACAGATTGCTTAATTTCAACTTTGCTAATTGCTTCACATCCTCTTTGGGTACAATCATATGTATTCTGCACCCGACCTACTGCCACTAACCGGAATTTATTTCTTAGTTCTGAATCACTACAGGAAGCAACTTCGAAGGCTACGACATTATCTCTGAATAACAGGAATTGCAACACGGTCCGACAGTTGCACCTGTAAATTCTGCCACATCAGAAAATTGTGTTTGTGCCTTCCTAATCTGAAACGTGTTTAACTCTTTAATTACCGCTTCAATAGCCAGCACACAGTGTAAAACTGAACTATGTAAATCTTGAAGCTGATTTTAGAACCAAAAATTACATGTAATTATTAATTTGGGTATAATAACTAATCCACAGCGTAAAACCTTTACATTTCATTGTTAAATAGGGGATGATAACCAATATAAGGGTAAACCTGTTGCATTTAATTGTTAAATGTGTATATGAATGTATGTATACAGAAGGTAAAACTTATATTTAATTGTTCAAGTTTGGTATGATAACCAATGCACAACTGTAATGTTTAATTGATAAATTGGGAATGATAAACAATACACATTTTAAAACTGATGCACATCATTGTTAAATTGGGGATGATAACGAACATGCATGTTATACTGTTACATTTAATTGGTAGTTGGGTATGATAATTAATACAGACTGTAAGAATAAAAGTGTTTATTAATGATAAAATTGATTCTGTTTTATATGTATATATATATATATATATATATATAATATATATATAAATTAGATTATACAAAGAGACAAGAGGGATACCTTTCCCAAGTGGGCGAGACAACCCATTTTTTTGCATCGATACAGGCCACTGAACATCCATTTTAACGCTGGAATGAGGTATAGCGCCCAGGTATCGCACATTTAGGCACATAATAAAAACTAACGCCTACTTATCTCTCACTTATCGCCGAGCGTTATTTTCGCAATGTAATTAACGCCAAGAAATAAAATCACCCGCCCATTTTTTTGGCCCAAATTTCAGAATGGGAAAAAAACAACACCCTTTATATCGCCGAGCATTACATTTGCCATCTAATTAATGCTGAGAATAAATAAGACCGCCCACCTACTTTTATTGTCGCAAAGGTCAGAATGGCTGAAATCAACGCCCATTATTTCGCCGAGCATTATTTTTGACATCTCGGCCACATATCGCCGAAAATATCACTCACTGGAAAAGCTGCTGAGAAAAAGTTGCTCGCACTTGAACGAAACTGAGCGGTATGGATGCCATTTTATAAATTCGAGGTCAGTTCATGTAATTGGCTGCTTCAACTTCTCGGGAGTTTTAATGTACTCTGGAAGTCTTTTAAGGAGTTTGACCATCTGAACAAACATCTTAACATAATGTGGACGATTTGAAGTTACTTTAAATGTCTTAGTAGGTAAATTTATTGCTTGTGAACAACTGGTGTAAAACTGAGAGTTTTGGAATGCGACCTGTAATTTCGCAAACTGCCTTGCTGACCACGCAGGTGCTGCAGGCTAGAGATGGCAGAAGGTATATTGAACAGCATCATGATCACAAACAATGACGTGCCAGACTGTTGAGGAAGATAAGACCTTATACCACAGTCACTTACAGGGAGAAGCGGTCTGAGCTGAAATTCTCTGATAACACGTGACTTAGGAGACTGCACTTCCACAAAGAGGTTACCAGCGAGATATGCCAGCTCATCAGGTGAGATGTGCAGCCTGCCAGCATCATCAGAACAGAACTGTCCGTCAAGGTCAAGGTCACTGCGGCACTTGCTCCTATGCATCGGGTTGCTTTCAGGCCTCAGCTGGTCACATTTGCGCAATATCTCAGCATGCCATTCTTTGCTGATTTTGACAGGTCGCTGAAGCCCTTTACACATGCATGATGGACTTTACCAGCTTCCCTATTACCAGGGAGGCACAGACTGAGAGGGCTCTAGGATTCTCCAGAATTGCAAACTTCCCCAAGGTGCAGTGAGTAACAGTGTGTACGCACAGGGTCCAGCGGCCAGCTTTTCAGGATGCACAGGTTTTTGCTGCACGGAAAGGTTTCCACTCCCTGAATGTGCAACACGTTGTACACAACAACCAAATTATAATGGCAGTAAATGCAACATTTCTGTGCCGCATCCATGATGCTGATATCCTGCGTGAGAGTGCTGTAACTAACATGTTTACCAGTCAGCCACAACGTCAATGCTGGAAGCTTGGTTAACAAAGAATATGGCCTTGCAACCTGGCTGATGAACACCTGCTTAACACCCAGACAGAAGCCGAGAAACGATAAAATAAGAGCCTCACATAATATCATTAGGAATGCCATTGGAGTGCGTAAGCAACGCTTTAGATGTCTGGACCAGTGAGGAGGTTCGCTACAAATACCACCCTAAAATGGTAGCTTGTTTCGTAATGGTATGCTGCATGCAGCCCTATCTGGCTATCAGGTGGGGACAAGAATTTCCAGCACGGACTGCTGGTCCAGATCAGTAGAGCGAGCAAGAGGAGTATGAGGAGGTGGATGCTGAGCTCAGGGCATACAACCAGGCTGACGATGAAACCATGCCCCCTCCACCTATGGACCACTGGTAAGGGCCCGTGGTGGCTAAAGAGCTTGAAACACGTCGGTCGTTTTTACAAAGCTGAACATTGCTGTCTCTGCAGCTCATACATTAATGCTGTGCATTACCTTGGTGACAGTTAAAGTTTGAGTTGATTCAAGTTCAGTTTAATTATCCCCTTTCATGTTAGGGAATCGCAATTGTGTAATGGTGCAGCTATCTGAGAAAATGCACAACAATGTTACAGGAACAAAAGAACATACGAAATAGGAGCTGGAATAACAAAGACAGCCCCTCGAGCCTGCTCCGCCATTTAATACGATCATGGGTTTTCTGATCATGGACTAAGGTCCACTTCACTGCCCGCTCCACATACCCGTTTATTCTCTTATCGTTTCAGTAACTCTCTAGTTCTGTATTAAATGTATTCAATGATCCAGCTTCGACCGCTCACTGAGGCAGAACATTCCACAGAAATACAAGCCTTTGAGAGAATAAATTTCTCCTCGACTCTGTTTTAAATGGGCGGCCCCTAATTCTAAGAATATGCACTCTAGTTCTAGTCTCGCCTGTCAGTGGAAACATCCTGCCTGCATCAACCTTATCGCGCTGATTCATAACCTTATACGTTTCGATGAGAGGACCTCAAGTTCATCTGAATTCCAATGAGTAGAGGCCCAACCTACTGAACCTTTCCTCGTAACTCAAACCCCTCATCTCCAAAGTCCTTCTAGTGAACCTTCTCTGAACGACCTCCAAAGCAAGTACATCATTTCGCCAATATAGGAGACCAAAACTGCGCGCAGTATTCCAGGTGTGGTCTCAAAATATCTTGTATTTCGGTGGTAGAACTTTTATACTCCATCTCCTTTGCAATAAAGCCCAATATTCCATTGGCCTTGCTAAACAATCACTGTGCCTGCATACTAATATTTTGAGTTTCAAGTATCCCCAGGTCCTGCTGTACTGGAGCACTTAGCAATATTTCCCCATTTAATGAATAACTTGCTCTTTGATTTTTTTCTGCCGAAGTACATGACTTATGGCGAGAAAGCTGGAATGGGGTACTGAAGTTGAATGTTCAGCCATGAAGTCATTGAATGGCGGTGCAGGCTATAAGGGCCGAATGGCCTACTCCTGCACCTATTTTCTATGTTTCTATGTTTCTATGTTTCACATGTTGCAACATTATATTGCATCTGCCAAACTTTTCGGAATCACGTTGCCTGTCTATGTCCTTTTGCAGATTTTTGTGTCCTGCTCACAGATTGCTTCTCCTCCCATTTTTGCATCATCAGCGAACTTGGTTACGTTACACTCAGTCCCTTCCCCCACGTCATTACTCTAGATTGTAAATAGTTGGGGTCCCAGCAATGATCCCTGCGGCACCTTACTAGTTACTGATTGAGAACCCGAAAATAATCCATTTATCCCGACTCTCTGTTTTCTGTTAGTTAGCCAATACTCTATCCATGCTAATATATTACCCCCAAACCCTGAACATGCAGTAAACTTTTATGTGCACCCTTGTCACATGCCTACTGGAAATCCAAATATACTGCATCCACTGGTTCCCCTTATCCACACTGTCTGTTACATCCTGAAGGAATCCCAGCACATTTGTTGAACATGACTTCCACTTCATCAATCCACACAGATTATGCCTGACCGAATTTTGCTTTACCAAATGTCCTGCGATTGCTTCTTTCAAATCGATTCCAACATTTACCCAATCCCAGATGTTAGGCTAACTGGTTGTCTGCCTCATTTTTTAAATATAGGCGTTGGTTTTCCGTTTCCAAATCTGCCGGGACCTCCCCAAAATCCAGGAAATGTTGGTAAATTACAGCCAATGCATCCAGAATTATTGCCGCTACTTTGGTTGAGAACCTAGGATGCAAGCGGTGAGGTCCATGGGATTTATCTGTCTTTAGTCCCACTATCTTACTGAATACCACCTCCTTATTGATTGTAATTATGTTAAGTTCCACCACGCCCCCCCCGCCCCCTAAAGCGCCTTAACTATCCACTGTTGGGATATTGTTAGTGTCCTCTATCGTAAACACTGATACAAAATATTGATTCCGAAATTCTGCAATCTCCATGTTCCCCATTACTAATTCCTCGGTCTCGTCCTCTAAGGGACCAACATTTACTCCAGCCACTTGTTTCCTTTTTGTAAACCGATAGAAACTCTTGCTTTCTGTTTTTATATTTCGTGCTCGTTTACTATCATTGTCTATCTTCCCTTTCTTAATCATTGCTTAATCATCCTTTTCTGGATTTAAACGCTTCCCAATCTTCTGTTCTCCTTCAAGTTTTCGCCACTTTGGTTTTACTTGGGTGTTATCCTTTGGTTTTTACACGCTTTCCTCCACACTGGAAAATATATTTCTTGGGAGTTGTGAAATATCTCCCTAAATGTATACCTCTGTTCATCAACCATGCTGCACTTTAATCTATTTTCCCAGTCCACTTAAGCCAACACTGCTCTCACATCTTCATCGTCTCCTTCAGTTAATCTTAGTATGCTGATTCGAGATCCAACTTTCTCACCCTCCATTTGAATTTGAAGTTCATTCATGCTATGATCACTCATCCCAATTGGATCCTTTACTTGCAGATAGTTTATTAATACTTTCTCATTACACATGACCTGGTTGGTTCCATTACATTCTGCTCAAGGAACCTGTACCTTATGCGGCCTATGAACTCTTCCTCGAGGCTACCCTGACCAATTTGATTTGTTCAATCAATATGGAGGTTAAAGTCACCCATGATTATTGCTGTTCCCTTTTCGCAAGCCCCCACTATTCCTGGTTTATGTTCAGAACAATATAATTACTACAGTTAGGGGAGCTTTAGTCTATGCCCCCTTACTTCCTTATGAGCCAATATCATGTCTCACTATTGCAGTGATTCCATCCTTTATCAATAGAGCTACCCCACTTCCTGTTCCTTTTTGTCTGTCCTTCCGAATTTTCAAATACCCCATAATATTTCATTCCCAGTCCTGTTCACCTTGCAGCCACGTCTCTGAAATAGCTATCAGAACCTACCCATTTGTCTCAATTTGTGCCGTCAACTCAATATTTTTTGCATATGCTAAGTGCATTTAGACAAAGTGCCTTTCAATTTGTTTTTTTGCACTTTTTTCTTCTCTCCTTCTATCTCACTGTGTTTATTTTTGCTTTCTAATTCTAGCTCATCTCCCCTCCCAACTAAATCATTTTCAGGTAACCGTCCTCCTGTCAAGCTGGTTTAAACCCTCCTCAACGGCACTAGCTAAGCGCCCCGCCCACCCCCCAACCTCCCCAACCCTCACGCAAGCGCATTTGTCCTGGCTCTGTTGCGGTAAATCCCTTCAGAACCGGTCCCAAAGCCTAAGGAAACTTAATCGCTCTGGCCTGCACCACCTGTTCAGCCACGAGTTCAACTGCTCGTGGCACTGGGAGTAATCCGGAGATTATTACCTGAGAGATGCTGCTTTTTAATCTATGCCCTAGCTCCCTAAACTCAGCTTGAAGGACCTCATCTCTCTTCCCACCTATGTCATTGGTACCGATGTGGATCACGATCTCTGTTTCACCCTTCTCCCATCAAAATATTTAACGGGAACATTTTTAAGAAACCATAATTATAACTGTAAAAAAACACACAGCCGCTTCCCCACCCCACCCAACAACAAATTAATAGCATTTATAACATGCATTCAATGTTAACAAATTCGAACGCTTCGTAAGCATACAACACAAATACAAAAAAATAGATGTTTCCCCCCCCCCCCCCCCGCCTCCATCAAACCTCCCAACAAAATAGCAGCAATAACCTTAAATACTCTGACTGAGACCACACCTGCGACCATGCACATCCCATTCCTACGCCCCACCCACCTCATCGCTTCACCGACCCACCATTAGCTCTTCCACTTCCCCTGGAGACTCCAAGCCTCCTGGCCGAGGGAGCTCCTCAGGCGCTGTTTCATTGTGGGGGCGGACGGCAGGACCGCTGTTTGGGTGGATATGGGAGTGGAACGTCCCAAGGTGGGAACGTGCACCGAGCCAGTAGCAAGATCTTTTTGATGGCCCTCATGTGACATTGGCAATCGTCTTGCGGCACCTTGGGGTCCAGTGTCGCGCCTCCAGACCACTGGGAGGCCTCTGCCACCAGTCTTCGTGGCTATCACCTTCAGGGACTCCACCATCCATGGCACGTAATAGCACATGGTGGCAGTCATGCTGTCCATTTGTAGGGATATGGCCCCATTGTCTGGAAGATCTGCTGACCTACGTCAAAACTCTTGCTGAACAAGTGTTCCATGTCGCCGCTCAGATCGGCTGCTCGTGGAGCAGACGTGATGCATCGAAACAATCTCCGCATTGTCGGTGCCATACTGGAGGCACCTCAGCTGCCCTGCGACAAGGTGACTGAGCCCAGTACCTCGGTGGATGGGGGAATGGCCGCTGGAGCACTTGATATCGTGGTGCTTGGCGATGCGGGCTCCTCGAAGTCTGCATTCTCATCCTTGGAGACGGCACCTAGCAGCTGCACTTACGAGAATCGGGGCTCCTCAGCACCAGATGAATTATCGTCCACCGACTACGGCCCCGCAACCGCAGCTTTCGTGCTCGATGGTGATGCATGTGACCGCGCTACTGGCTGATCTACAAAACATAAATGAGGTTAATAGAGGAGAAAGGAGTGCAAGGGTGACAAGGTGATTCCAGCGGTAAAGGCAGCAGATGCACGAACAAATCACCACTGTTATCAAAATCTTCACAGGCATCACAGTTCATGACCATGACCAAATTCTGTAAAAGATTCTGCAGGTATGTAAAAAGCGAAAGATTAGTGAAAGTAAATGTGGTTCCATTCAGGCTGAGAAAGGAATAATTACAATGTGGAATAACGAAATGGTACAGAAATTAAACAGGATGTGTATTTCTGCCTTCACGAAAGACGCAATAAAAACCTCCCAGTAATAGTGGAGAACCAAGGGTCTAGCAAGAATGAGCAACTAAATTAAATAATAATTAGTAAAAAAAATAGAACTGGAACTATTAACGGGACTGAAAGCCGAGACATTCTCTGAACCTGATGGTCTACATGAAATGGTTTTGATAGAGGTGGCTATGGAGATACTGCTTGCATTGGTTTCCATCTTGCAAACTTCAATATAATGTAAAAGGGTTCCTGCAGATTACAAGGTAGCAAATGTAATCTTGCTGTTTAGGAAATGAGGGAGAGAGAAAATGGGGAATTACAGGCCAGTTAATGTGACATAAGTCATCGTGAAAATGGTTAATTCTATAATTAAGAAATGGTAAAAGTGCACTGAGAATATAATAATAGGATTGGGCAGAATCAACACGGATTTATGAAAGGAAAATCAGATATGTCAAATCTGTTAGTGTATTTTGAGGTTGTAACTATCAGCATTGATCAGAGTGGAACCAGTGGATTTGGATTTTCAGAAATATTTCGATAATGTGCCACAAGATGTTATGAAATACAATAATGGTTCATGGGAGAGTTGGTAATATATTGGACATCCATGTGTGCAGGAGGTGTCTCCAGCTTCCATTGCTCGAGCTCCGTGTTTCGGAGCTGCAGCAGCGGGTGCAGTCAATAAGGTGCATCCGCAACGCAGAGAACTACGTGGATAGCACGTTTCAGGAGGTCGGTATCCCGCAGCTTAAAGGTGTGCAGGTGGAGGGGACGTGGGTGACCACCAGACATAATAAGTGTTCCAGGCAGGTAGCGCAGGAGGCCTCCCGTGAGTCCCTCTCGTTTTCAAGCCAATATTCAATTCTGAGTATCGGTAAGGAGGATGGGGCCTCTGGGGATTGCAGCCAGAGCCAATTCCAAGGCACCACGGCTGGCCCAGCAGCACAGCAAGGAGGGCAGAACAACAAAAGATCCCTCGTGATAGCGGATTCTATAGTTACAGGAACAGACAGGCGATTCTGCGGGCGTAGACATGACTCCCGAATGTTTATCTTCCTCCCTCGTTCCAGGGTAAAGGATGTCACAGAGCGGATGCAGGTCACCCTGGTGGGAAAGGAGTCGGGGGTGGGGGGGGGTAAGCAGCTCGAGGTCATGGTCCATATAGGGTGAGTGATGAGGTCTTACAGGGAGAATTTATGGAGCTTGGAAAACAATTAAAGTGTAGGAAATCAAAAGTAGTAATCTCTGGGTTAATACCGGTGCACCTGCCAAAGAGTAAGAATAGAAGGAGAGAGACGATGAGCACGTGGATGGAAAATTGGTGTAGAAGGGAGGGCTTTAAATTCTTGAGGCATTCGGACCGCTTGTGGGGAGATGGGACCTGTATAAATCGTACATGTTGACCCTCAACAGCGCCGGGACCAATATCCTCGCGGGGAGTTTTGTTAGTGCAGTTGGGGAGAGTTTGAACGAGCTTGATGGGAGGGAACCTGAGAACGAATACAAAAGAGATGTAAGTAAAGCAGAAGTTGGATAGCACGAATCTCGAAAGCGCATCTTTAAGACAGAGGAAACATGGCTTAGTACGTAACAAGCAAGGATGTCTTCCTGTGCTGAATGGTGCATATTTACTGCAAGGAGTATAGCGAATAAGGCGGATGAGCTAACAGCACATGTAGACTCTTGGGAGTGTGACCTTATAGCGATTACATAAACTTGGCTGAAAGAGGGGCAGGTTTGGCAGATCAATATCTCTGGCTGACAGATTTTTAGGCAAGAGAGAGAGGGGGGCAAAACGGGGGTCGGTGTTACAGTACTGATTAGATAATCACTTACAGCGGTGAGAAGGGATGATATGTTTGACGGATCATCAACTGAGGCCAGATGGGTCGAATTGGAAAAAAGAAATCGTCGATCACACAGCTGGGAGTGTATTGTAGACATCCAGAGAATGGGAGGGAAATAGAAGGAGCAAATATGTAGACAAATTGCTGTGAAGTCTAAAAATCATAGAGTAGTAATAGTAGGGCACTTTAATTATACGAATATTGATTGTGACAAATTTAGTTTGAAAGCTATAGAGGCTGACAATTTCTTGAAATGCTTTCAAAAGAACGATTTTAGTCAGTATTTAGCAAGCCCAACGCGAGAGCGGGCGGTCTTAGATTTTTTTGGGGAAACAAACTGGGCAGTTTGAAGTGTTATTCGTGGGGGAATAATTGGGTGACTGTTACCAAAATTCAGTGAGATTCAAGTTGGTTATGGATAACGACAAGAATAGGCCTGCAATAACATTTCTGAATTGCGGAAAAGTTAATTTTGCTAATTTAAGGAGTGATTTTGCCAGAGTGGACTGGAAATAGCTAATTGTGGGTAAATCGGCTTCGAACCAATGTGAGGCATTCTACAAGGAGATCTGGAAGGTAGAAGCCAAACGTATGCCCTTAAATGAAATGTTGGAAAAATAATTCTAGAGCGTCCTGGATGTCTAGGGAATTATAGGTGAGGATTAAGAAAAAATTGGACGCATATGTCACATATCAATGGCTTAATATTTTAGAATTTGTACAGAAATATAGAAAGTTAAGAGGCGAAATTAAAAACGATATTACGAAAGCTAAGAGTGAGTATGAGACTTTCTTGACCATTAAAATCAAGGAAAACCCTAAGATGTTCGATAACAATAAAGAGTAAGAGGGTAACTAAGGAAAGCGTAGGGCCCATTAGAAATCATGAGGGTAATTTTATGTCGAGACGGAAGATGTTTGCAGGGTTCTTAAAGAAAACTTTGCATCTGTTTTCACAAAGTAAAGAGGTAATGCAGATACTGCTATCGAGGAGGATTGTCATATTCTGGATGAAATAAATATGGTGAGAGAGGAAGTGTTGAGGAGTTTAGTAGCTTTGAAAGTAGATAATTCCCAAGGCCCGGATGAAATGCATCACATGCTGTTGATCCAAGTAAAATATGCAATAGCAGAGGCCTTGACCTTAATTTTCTAGTCATATTTGGATATGGGCATGGGCCGGAGGATCGGAGGACTGCTAACATAGAAACATAGAAACATAGAAAATAGGTGCAGGAGCAGGCCATTCAGCCCTTCTAGCCTGCACCGCCATTCAACGAGTTCATGGCTGAACATGAAACTGCAGTACCCACTTCCTGCTTTCACGCCATACCCCTTGATCCCCCGAGTACTAAGGACTTCATCTAACTCCCTTTTGAATATATTTAGTGAATTGGCCTCAACTACTTCCTGTGGTAGAGAATTCCACAGGTTCACCACTCTCTGGGTGAAGAAGTTTCTCCTTATCTCGGTCCTAAATGGCTTACCCCTTATCCTTATACTGTGACCCCTGGTTCTGGACTTCCCCAACATTGGGAACATTCTTCCTGTATCCAACCTGTCCAAACCCGTCAGAATTTTAAACGTTTCTATGAGGTCCCCTCTCACTCTTCTGAACTCCAGTGAACACAAGCCCAGTTGATTCAGTCTTTCTTGATAGGTCAGTCCCACCATCCCGGGAATCAGTCTGGTGAATCTTCGCTGCACTCCCTCAACAGCAAGAATGTCCTTCCTCAAGTTAGGAGACCAAAACTGTACACAATACTCCAGGTGTGGCCTCACCAAGGCCCTGTACAACTGTAGCAACACCTCCCTGCCCCTGTACTCAAATCCCCTCGCTATGAAGGCCAACATGCCATTTGCTTTCTTAACCGCCTGCTGTACCTGCATGCCAACCTTCAATGACTGATGTACCATGACACCCAGGTCTCGTTGCACCTTCCCTTTTCCTAATCTGTCACCATTCAGATAATAGTCTGTCTCTCTGTTTTTACCACCAAAGTGGATAACCTCACATTTATCCACATTATACTTCATCTGCCACGCATTTGCCCACTCACCTAACCTATCCAAGTCACTCTGTAGCCTCATAGCATCCTCCTCGCAGCTCACACTGCCACCCAACTTAGTGTCATCCGCAAATTTGGAGATACTACATTTAATCCCTTCGTCTAAATCATTAATGTATAATGTAAACAGCTGGGGCCCCAGCACAGAACCCTGCGGTACCCCACTAGTCACTGCCTGCCATTCCGAAAAGTACCCATTTACTCCTACTCTTTGCTTCCTGTCTGACAACCAGTTCTCAATCCACGTCAGCACACTACCCCCAATCCCATGTGCTTTAACTTTGCACATTAATCTCCTGTGTGGGACCTTGTCGAAAGCCTTCTGAAAGTCCAAATATACCACATCAACTGGTACTCCTTTGTCCACTTTTTTGGAAACATCCTCAAAAAATTCCAGAAGATTTGTCAAGCATGATCTCCCTTTTACAAATCCATGCTGACTTGGACCTATCATGTCACCATTTTCCAAATGCGCTGCTATGACGTCCTTAATAATTGATTCCATCATTTTACCCACTACTGAGGTCAGGCTGACCGGCCTATAATTCCCTGCTTTCTCTCTCCCTCCTTTTTTAAAAAGTGGGGTTACATTGGCTACCCTCCACTCGATAGGAACTGATCCAGATTCAATGGAATGTTGGAAAATGACTGTCAATGCATCCGCTATTTCCAAGGCCACCTCCTTAAGTACTCTGGGATGCAGTCCATCAGGCCCTGGGGATTTATCGGCCTTCAATCCCATCAATTTCCCCAACACAATTTCCCGACTAATAAAGATTTCCCTCAGTTCCTCCTCTTTAATAGACCCTCTGACCACTTTTATATCCGGAAGGTTGTTTGTGTCCTCCTTAGTGAATACTGAACCAAAGTACTTGTTCAATTGGTCTGCCATTTCTTTGTTCCCCGTTATGACTTCCCCTGATTCTGACTGCAGGGGACCTACGTTTGTCTTTACTAACCTCTTTCTCTTTACATACCTATAGAAACTTTTGCAATCCGCCTTAATGTTCCCTGCAAGCTTCTTCTCGTACTCCATTTTCCCTGCCCTAATCAAACCCTTTGTCCTCCTCTGCTGAGTTCTAAATTTCTCCCAGTCCTCAGGTTCGCTGCTATTTCTGGCCAATTTGTATGCCACTTCCTTGGCTTTAATACTATCCCTGATTTCCCTAGATAGCCACGGTTGAGCCACCTTCCCTTTTTTATTTTTACGCCAGACAGGAATATACAATTGTTGTAATTCATCCATGCGTTCTCTAAATGTCTGCCATTGCCCATCCACAGTCAACCCCTTAAGTATCATTAGCCAATCTATCTTAGCCAATTCATGCCTCATACCTTCAAAGTTACCCTTCTTTATGTTCTGGACCATGGTCTCTGAATTAACTGTTTCATTCTCCATCCTAATGCAGAATTCCACCATATTATGGTCACTCTTCCCCAAGGGGCCTCGCACAATGAGATTGCTAATTAATCCTCTCTCATTACACAACACCCAGTCTAAGATGGCCTCCCCCCTAGTTGGTTCCTCGACATATTGGTCTAGAAAACCATCCCTTATGCATTCCAGGAAATCCTCCTCCACCGTATTGCTTCCAGTTTGGCTAGCCCAATCTATGTGCATATTAAAGTCACCCATTATAACTGCTGCACCTTTATTGCATGCACTCCTAATTTCCTGTTTGATGCCCTCCCCAACATCACTACTACTGTTTGGAGGTCTGTACACAACTCCCACTAACGATTTTTGCCCTTTAGTGTTCTGCAGCTCCACCCATATAGATTCCACATCATCCAAGCTAATGTCTTTCCTAACTATTGCATTAATCTCCTCTTTAACCAGTAATGCTACCCCACCTCCTTTTCCTTTTATTCTATCCTTCCTGAATGTTGAATACCCCTGGATGTTGAGTTCCCAGCCCTGATCATCCTGGAGCCACGTCTCCGTAATCCCAATCACATCATATTTGTTAACATCTATTTGCACAATTAATTCATCCACTTTATTGCGGATACTCCTTGCATTAAGACACAAAGCCTTCAGGCTTGTTTTTTTAACACCCTTTGTCCTTTTAGAATTTTGCTGTACAGTGGCCCTTTTTGTTCTTTGCCTTGGGTTTCTCTGCCCTCCACTTTTCCTCATCTCCTTTCTGTCTTTTGCTTTTGCCTCCTTTTTGTCTCCCTCTGTCTCCCTGTATAGGTTCCCATCCCTATATAACGTAGTACCCTAGTTTAAGAAGGAACAAAGAAATATGAAGAGCAATTACAGGCCTGTCAGCCTAAACTCAGTTGTCGGAAAAGTATTGGAAAAAATCCTAAAAAAACAGGATATGTCTGCATTTGAATAGGCAAGGATTAATAATGCACAGTCAACAAGGATTGTTATGGGAAGATCAGGTTTGAATAACCTAATTTAATTTTTTGAGCAAGTAACCAAGAGGGTCGATTAGGGTAGTGTTTCCAATGTAGTGTATATGGAATTTAGCTAAGTTTTTGATAAGGACCCACATGGTAAACTGGCGATGAAGGTTATAGCTCATGGGATCCAGGGTAAAGTGACAATTTGAATCTAGAATTGGCTTGGAGGTAGGAATCAAAGAATAATTGTTGATGAATGTTTTTGTGAGTGGGAGGATGTTTCCAGTGGGGTCGTACAGGGCTCAGTAATGTGTGCCTTGCTTTTTGTGGTATATACCAACGATTTATATTTGATTAAACGGAGTATGATTGAGACGTTTGCAGACGATTCTAAAATTGGCTGTGTTGTTGACAATGAAGAAGAAATCATGGGCTGCATTAGGATATGAATCTAATGGTCAGTTGCGCAAAGCAGTGGCAACTGGAATTCATTCCAGAGAACTGTGAGGTGATGCAATTCGGGAGGGCATTTTAGTCCCACCCATTTTTAATTAAGGGCACATGATTGACCTGAGCCTTCTGGATCTCCACCTTCAATGCCTCCCAGTGTTCCGACATAGATTTACCCAGAAATATCCGTTTCCAGTTCTCTGTGGCCAAGTCACCCCTTAACTTAGCAAAAATATATTTTTCCCCAATTTGGAACATTTATTGCAGGCCTATCCTTGATCTTATCCATAACAAACTTAAATCTGTCTGAATTATGGTCACTGGCAACCATGCGCTCTCCCACTAATACACCTTCAACCTGCCCAGATTCATTTCCCAAAACAAAATCCAAAACCGCCCCCTCTCGTGTTGTGCTTGTTACATACTAGCTAAAAAAAAGTTATCTTGAATGCATTTTAAGAATTCCACACCCTCGATACCTTTCACACTATATTTGTCCAAATCAATATTTGGATAATAAAATACCCTACGATTATTACCCTATGTTTTTTACACTTCACTGCAATTTGCCTACATTACCTGCTCCTCTATTCCACTCCCACTGTCTGGGGGCCTATAATATAAGCCCGACATTGTGATCACCCATTTAAATGTTTCAATTCGAATCATATGGCCTCATTTGATGGTCCCTCTAAAATATCATCGCTCCTCACAGCTGCAATAGTTTCTTTAATCAGTACCGCGTTGCCCCCTCCTCCTCCTTTTACTAACTTTTCATTTCAGATATATTTAATTGAATTTGCTGCCATGGTGGGATTTGAAATCAAGGCTCTGGAACATTACTCCGGGGCTCTGGGTTACTAGTCCAGTAACATAACCACTATGGTGGACCGGGGAAATGTGCTGCATAAATGTGGTGCAAAAAGGGAGTTAGATGAAGTCCTTACTACTCGGGGGATCAAGGGGTATGTCAAGAAAGCAGGAAAGGGGTACTGAAGTTTCATGTTCAGCCATGAAATCATTGAATGGCGGTGCAGGCTAGAAGGGCTGAATGGCCTACTCCTAGACCTATTTTCTATGTTTCTATGATTCTAAAATGTGTTGCATTGAAATGGGTTAAGTGAAGCTGCTTGTTCAGTGACTGCAATCAATGTCAGTCTGCACGATTTAACTGAAGCTGTTTGTTCAGTGACTGCAATTAATGGTATTCTCCATAGATCCTAATGTATCTGTGATTGGTTTCCCTCTTCTATTTAAAAGGAATTCCTTTCAAAGTATTATCGCAGAGTATCAGTTAGAGTTTCACCGACGGCACTAACAGGGATCAGAACACGGCTCCACAGAGAGGCAGCCAGAATCTGCATTCTGGTAAATTGGAATATTACAACAATGGATTGGAATCTGACAACAGTGAATTGGAATGTTCCAACAATGGACAGGAGTTTCATCTGGGAGTTTGATATTCTTTATGAACATTATAATAGAATTCCATTACGCATACGGATTGAATTGGCACTTCGCGCTTTTAAATACATTTACTATCCGTTGCTTGCTGTTGTTGGTGTTCCGGGTAAGTCTCTCTCGATCCAGTTTTTAACTCGGCAAACCATGGCTAACTGTATATCTGTTCTTGTAATTTACTTTGTCATCTCGGTTGAATTTGCTGTCCGTGGTAAGATTCTAAATCCAACAATTAGATCTGTAAATCACGTTTCACTGTATTATTCTGCTTGCCAGTTAAGTCGCTGGTCCTTATCACAAACTCAGTTTTCTGTCTATAGATGTATTCCCTCTCAGTGAGCAATATCTGATGCTGATTATGACGGATCACAAACTGTGCCTTATCTTTGGCCCGGAGCTGAGTTCCGACCTCACATCCTCTGAATTAACAATCCTGCCAACTACTTCCTCCATAATTTCGTCTGCTCTCTGCACCATATCAGGCTTTGTGCTGCATAAACACTCATCCATTTATTTGTTTTATCTCGACTCATCTATTCGAGAAGTCATACAAAACTCTGCTGTCCACATCATATCTCGCACCAAGTACCTTTCCACAATCATTGCCATGATCACTGCTAAACATTTGCTCCTGATCCTGCAATCTCTCAGTTTTAATATTTCCATATTTAAGATTTAACTTCAGTCTTGTTGGCCTTCATAGCGAGGGGATTTGAATAGAGGGGCAGGGAGGTGTTGCTACAGTTGTACAGGGCCTTGGTGAGGCCACACCTGGAGTATTGTGTACAGTTTTGGTCTCCTAACTTGAGGAAGGACATTCTTGCTATTGAGGGAGTGCAGCGAAGGTTCACCAGACTGATTCCCGGGATGGTGGGACTGACCTATCAAGAAAGATTGGATCAACTGGGCTTGTATTCACTGGAGTTCAGAAGAATGAGAGGGGATCTCATAGAAACGTTTAAAATTCTGACGGGTTTAGACAGGTTAGATGCAGAAAGAATGTTCCCAATGTTGGGGAAGTCCAGAACCAGGGGTCACAGTCTGAGGATAAGGGGTAAGCCATTTAGGACCGAGATGAGGAGAAACTTCTTCACCCAGAGAGTGGTGAACCTGTGGAATTCTCTACCACAGAAAGTAGTTGAGGCCAATTCACTAAATATATTCAAAAGGGAGTTAGATGAAGTCCTTACTACTCGGGGGATCAAGGGTTATGGCGAGAAAGCAGGAAGGGGGTACTGAAGTTTCATGTTCAGCCATGAACTCATTGAATGGCGGTGCAGGCTAGAAGGGCTGAATGGCCTACTCCTGCACCTATTTTCTATGTTTCTATGTTTCTATGTTTCTTAGGAGTTTTTGTGGGGATTTCAGGAGAAATGTTGATTCGCGCAGTGTGGGATAGGGGTCTGGAACTCACTGCCTAAAGGTTGGTAGAAGCAGAGAATCTCACCACATTTAAAAAGTACTTGGATGTGCGGTTTTTTTGTGATGTAACCTACAAGGCAATGGAACAAGAACTGGAAAGTGGGATTAGATTGGGTACCTCTTTGTCAGCTAGCCCGGACACGATGGGCCGAATGGCATTCATCTGCACTGTAAATTTCAATGATTCTATCATCAAATCCCACCATTGCCTCACCCCTCGAGTTAGTCCCATTTCACACTGCTGTGGAAGTCCCTGGTAATCTCTATCCAGCGATTAAATCTGTAAATATTGCTTATATGTGTTTCTCTCCTCGTCCTTCGCTATCCTATTCACTCTTCCGTTGGCTATTAATTTTGAATGTGAAACATTTTACCAATATTTTAATTTTCTATATTCAACTCAGGCAAAAAAATTGGTCGAGAAATTTTATAAAACGAACGTCAGTATTCTCTCTCTCTCCTGAACGTTTGTAACAGTGAAATGAATGTTGCCTTGGTTTGTTAGATCTTAGACGTGATGGATTAAGATCATCGACCTGAAACGTAACTGTGTTACTCTCTCCATGGGTGCTGCCTGACCTGCTGGGTATTTCCATCATTTGCTTTATCCATTTCACGTTTCCAACATCCACAATATTTTGCTGCTGTTTTCACCTAATGCTCATTATGGTTACTGACACCCACATTCATCTAATTAAAATATGTTACTGACACACACTCTCACTTAATCTCCGGTAATGTTACTGACACACACTGTCACCGAATGTCCACTATGGTTATTGACACACACTGGCACCTATCATTTGGTACGGTTAATGACACACATTGTCACCTAATGTCCAGTATGTTTATTGACACAAAATGTCACCTATATTCGGTATGGTTAATGACACACAGTATTCGAATGCTAGATATGGTTATTAACACCCACTCTCACCTATTGCTCGGTACGGTTAATGACATACAGTCACCTAATGTCCAGTATGGTTACTAACACACACAGTTAATTAATGTTCGGTATGTTTATTGACACTCAGTCACCTAAGGTTCGGTATGGTTGCTGGCACATTTTCACCTAATGCCCTTTATAGTTGCTGAAACACAGTCACCGAATGCATGGTATGGTTACTGTCCCATACACAGTAACCTAATGCTCGGTATGGTTACTGGCACACACACAGTCACCTAATGTTCGGTATGGTTACTGACACATCGCACATAATGCTAGGTGTGGTTACGGACATACACTATGGCACCTAATGGTCGGTATGGTTACTGAAATAAAGTCACTGGAACAAATGCTGGCAGATCATCATTAATGTTTGAAAAGTTTAGTCATCTTTCAGTTCCAGTCAGTGTCTCCTTTGCAAACCTGTGCAGTTCTGCATTCGTGGCACTGCTTCCGATGGTCAGAATAGGATCACAAGGATAATTTACAGTCTCACAAAATGTTCATTTAGACAGATCTCTCTTGCCTTATTCCAAATCTTTGTCATGAATTTACACGTGGATGCCATGTCTGTCTGGCACAGGTCTCTATCGCCTCCTGCTATATTTCAGGATAAATAATCACAGCTAATTTAACCGAAGTTTTGAGAATATGAAAGTCTATAAAAATTTTCTCGTCTAATTTTCTGTGGACAAGTGAAAACCAGCAAGTGAGAAAGTGCATGGACAAATCTCTTCTATTTTTGTTAATATCTTTTACTAACTCTATCGCTGACTCTTTGCCTGAGGGATAACTCGCCTGGTCTCGATACTAATACATGCATTTTGTCGGGCATTACCTGGTCAAAGATAACTATTTCTCTTATTTCGGTGCTTATTTTTTGGAAATTTATTTGGCATATCTTCCTTTCAATAAGCGACAATTGCAGTATTTCAACAACAATGCAAAAAACTAACTATTTAACACATTCTCTCAGACCTTTTTATTTGTAACTACATGCATACGTATTCACTATCTTACCATTGTCATATTATATCCGTACATTTGAAATACAATTGCCAGTAATCATTGCATGACGAGGGAAATAGTTTTGCAGTTTGTTGTTGCATTCATTTCTCTTCTAAATATAATGGATACTCTAACCAAGCAGGAAACCAGCGCAATTTCCAACTTCCTAATCCAGGGGCACAGAAGCGAATTACACTGCTCCAAATGCTGACTGACGCCGGGACACGATGGTTTCATGAGAGGTTCTGGTCCTTTTTGTCCTGGTACCTGGTACGGCGCTTTCGTCTGCAGGGATAAAGGTAGTTCTATCATTTGACATCCCATTGATCAAACATCTATTTATTTCCATTTCATTTATTGTTTCCACGATAAATTATTGATAATTCTTAAAGTAGACACTGTATTAAGCCCCAGGAAAAATAATTAGACAATTTCATCCAATGTTGTAGAAACATAGAAACATAGAAAAACAAAGCGTAGAATTAGGCCATTTCGTCCCATCGTGTGCACGCCAGCCGAAAAAGAGCCACACGGCTCTCGGTCAGCAGCCCTGAAGGTTATATCTAAACATATGAACAATTAACCATGGTGGAAAGGTAAAGAGCAGCCAGGCTAACCAGTCTTCCGCATACAACTGCGACAGACATTCCATCGAAATATTCTACACTCTAACCCAGCCCGAACCATCTGATCTCTTGGGAGGCGCAGAAAACCAATAAAAACCCAGGCGAACTGAGGAAAAGGAATCTAGGAAAATTCGTCTCCCAATCATGCAGGCGATCTAAACTAGTCCAGGAGATCACCATGGCCGTATTCGATTTGCAGCAGTACTTACCATCGTATCTGCGTCAGCCAACAGCAGGTTATATATTATATTCCCACTTAAGAGCACTAGGTCCTAATCCTGCAGTTTATGCCACTTTAAATTCCAACCACGCACATTTTAAATGTGGTGATGGTTTTTGCATCGACCACCTTTTCCAGTCAGTTCAGTCCAGTAACGCAGAACCCTCTGCGTGAAGAAACCCCCCTTCAAATCCCCCCTAAACCTTCCAACAACCACCTAAAACTGCTCCTAATTGACCCCTCCACAAATGGAAATTGGCCTTTGCTATCCACTTCATCCAGACCCCTCAAAATGTTGCACACCGCAGTGAGGTCTCCTCGCAAACTCCTCTGTTCCAATGAGAACAGACGCAGGCTATCCAATCTTTCCTCACAGCTACGATTCTCAATTCAAGGCATCATCTGCACCCTCTCTATTGCAATCCTATAAGACGGCACCTAGAACTGCAATCAGTATACCAGCTGTGGCCTAATCAGAGTATTATACAATGTAAGCTTAACATCCCAGCTCTTGTATTCGATGCCTCGCCCAATAAAGCAAGAATTCTATATGCTTTCTCCACCAGCTTTTCCACCTTGCCTGATATTTTCAGCGATCTGTGTGCAAACACTCCAAGGTCCCTCTGCTCATCAACACTATTAAGTCCTCCCAAAATGCATTAGCTTAAACTTCTCCGAAAGAAATTCCATTTTACCACTTCACTGCCCACCAGTCCGGTATATTGATATTCTCTTGCAGTCCATGACTTTCCTTTTAAATCGCAATCACACAGACAATTTTAGTATCATGTGCAAACTTACTAATCATGCTCCCTATATTCAAATGTGGATCAGTGATATCTACCACGAAAGCAAGAGATCCATACTGAGCTCTATGGCACACCAGTGGAAACATCCTTCATGTCACAAAAAGATCCATCAACCATTACATTTTGCTTCCTATCTCTAATCCAAATTTTGATTCATGTATTCACTTTGCCCTGGATACCCGGAACCCATGGGCATTAACATTCATGACCAGTCTAACATGTGGGACGTTAACAAAAGCATGACCTACCTTTAACAAATCTGTGCTGACTGCCCCTAATTAATCCTTGCCTTTCCAAATGTAGTTGTATCCAATAATTTTCCCATCTCTGAGATTGGCTGACAGCCCTGTAATCATTTGGCCTATCTATTTTTCCCTTCTAAAACAACGGTAGCACATTAGCAGTCCGCCACTAATCCGGCACCAGGCACAAATCCAAAGATGACGGGAAAATAATGGTCAAGGCCTCTGTTATTTCGTCTTTTACTTCGCTCAACAGACTTGGATGGAATTCATCCGGGCCTGGGGAATTATCTACTATCAAAGCAGCTAAACCCCTTAAAACCTCATCTCTCATTATGTTTACTTCATCCAGAATTTCACACTCCTCGTTGATAGCTGTATCTGTATTTTCCCGTTCCTTTCTGAAAATAGATGCAACGAATTGAAAAAGAACCATTCCAACATTTTCTTCCTCCACACATAGATTCCACTCATGGTCTGTATTATGCACTACCCTTTCTTTAGTTATACTTTTGTTCTCAATATATTTATGGAACATCTTTGCGGTTTCCTTAATTTTATTGCCAAAAAATGTACATTTCGATAATGATTTGCACTTTTCACCCCAAATTCCATTAAACTGTTGCTCTTGCTCACAGCTGAGGTATACTTTCTCTGTTTATTTCCCTTCCTCACAGTGAACGTAGTAACGATTGTGATCCTGTCTCGGGGAAAGTGCGGTGTCTCTCAATGTGTCACTCGCTACCTAGTGGCCATGGCAGCTGCGGATCTACTGGTCATTATCCTCGACCTGATATTGAGGCACATTCCGATTGTTTATCGGCGATATTTATATTTCCTGTTCTCCCTCCCCGTGTGTAATGTCCACGCTGTCCTGGTTTATGCAGCCACAAACTGTTCTGTCTGGTTCACTGTCACTTTCACCTTTGACCGATTTGTGGCGATTTGCTGCCAGAAGCTGAAGACTAAATATTGCAGCGGGAAAACGGCGGCTGTGGTTCTGGGAACAGTGACTGTGATGAGTTGCTTAATTGATATTTTCTGGTATTTTATGCTGTCAGATGCATATCAGCAATTTAATAACCCCTGGTTTTGTCGTATACAAAGCAGAGTAATGATTTCGACGGTCTGGGGAACAATCGAGTTCCTGCATTACATCCTCACCCCGTGTGTCCCATTTGTGATCATAGTGCTGCTCAATGCTCTCACCGTCAGACACATTTTAGTGTCCAGCAGAGCCCGCAGGAGACTCCGGAGTCCCAGCAATGTGGAGAGTCCCAGAGACCCAGAGATGGAGAGCCGCAGGAAATCCATCATTTTACTGCTTCTTATCTCGGGGAATTTCATCCTGTTATGGTCGGTATATATGGTGCATTCTCTGTGGGGCGCATTGCGCTGGTTCGATGCTTGGCAGATATTTCTCCCGTCTTATGTGAGGGAATTTGGATTCATGCTGCAGCTGCTGAGCTGCTGCACAAACACCGTTATTTATTGCGTGACACAAACTAAGTTCAGAGAGCAGTTGAAGAATGTGGGGAAATATCCCTTAACTTTGTTTGTAAAATTCATTAAAAGATGAGAAGCAGCGGAGACTTTGCTGCCTCCGACTCCCTGCGTCCTGATATTGTGATCGAGATGCTCTCACTGCGTGGAACCAGTGATCTGGCTGAATATTAACACGTTCACTCACAAACTGTGAACACTGGGCACGCTGTGAGGGACCCATGATCGGGGTCAACATTAATATGCTCACTCACACACTGTCTACAATGCGCTCTGCGTGAGCATTCAGTGATCTGGGCGAATAGTAACATCGTCACTCACTGCTTGTCTCCACTCGGCTCTCGCTGATGGGCCAGTGATCCGGGTGAAGGATCACACGCTCACACACTCACACACTCTCTAGACTGGGCTCCCTGTGCGGGGTACGACTCTCTCTCATGCCTTTCTGGAAAGGCACCTCTGCCCTGCACAAACATGGACGGCCGTTACATGCTTCCTGAGTCAGTGCAACTTCTGTCCGCACGAATACTGGCAGCATCTCCAATAAAGGCTTTGTAGACCTTTGCAATCCGATATAGCCACATCTATTCATCATGTCCATTAATGAATCATTATAAAACGTTAGAAAATCATAGATTCAGATAATAAAATTGTTACAGCATGGACGAGGCCCATTCGGCCAATCGAGCCCATGCCGACTCACATCCTGTCGCACACCACCTCGCCATTTCTCTGTAGTCCTGCACTGTATTTCTTTCATTTAGAAAGGTCCGGGTGAATCAACGACTGGCAATATGGATTTGTTAAGGGTAGGTCGAGTCTGACTGATATTTTTGAATTTTTTGAGGATGCAACAAGAACTCTCGATGAGGGCAGTGCATTTGCTGTAGTGTCTATGGAGTTTTGCAAGGATTCTGATAAGGTGTCACATAGCAGATTGTTCTCGAAAGTAAAAGCCCATCCAGGGCAAAGTGGCAAGTAGGATCCAAAAAATGCTCAGTGCCAGGAAGCAAATGGCAAAGGTTGATGCGTGCTTTTTGACTGAAAGGTTATTTTCAGCGGGGTTCCGCAGTGCTCAGTACTACGTCGCTTGCTTTTTATGTTCAAAGATTTAGAGTTGAATGTAGTGGGTATTAATAAGAAGTTTTCACATTATACTATAATCGGCTGTGAGGTTGATAATAAAGAAAAAAGCTGTGGACTGCAGGAAGATATCAACGAATTGGCCAGGTGGGCAGAACAAATGCCAATTGAATTCAATGCGGAGAATTGTGAGGTAATGCATTTGAGGAGGGCTAACGAGGCAAGTGAATACGCGTTAAATGGTAAGGTACTGAAAAGTGGAGAGGAACAAAGGGATCTTGGAGTGCTTGTCCACAGGCCACTGAAGGTTATATGTTAATGAGATGCGATGGTAAAAAGGCATTTGTTATACTGACGTTTGTTAGCTAAGGCATAAAAGACAAGAGCAGCGAGATTATGTTTGAACTGAATAAAACACTATTTAGGCCAGTACTAGAGTACTGCCTGAAGTTCTGGTCTCCATATTAAATGAAAGATGTGATTGCACTAGAGAGGGTACAGAAGAAGATTTACAAGAGCGATGCTTGGATTGGAGAGTTTTGCCCATTAGGCATGTTTGGATTGGTTGCGTTTGAATGCATTAGAACAGAGGAGGCTGAGGAGAGACGTTGTTGAGCAGTATCAAATGGTTCCCGCAAAGGTTTGTCACCATCCTCTGCATGCTCCACGAAGGCATGGAAGCCGGGATTCTGAACAACGGACCCATCACAGACCCAACCCACGTCCGCACCGGGGTCAAACAGTGCTGCGTCATTCGCGCCAACACTCTTCTCGATCTTGCTTGCTGCAATGCTCCACCTCACACTCAACAAGCTCACCACATGAGTGGAAATTGAACACAGGACCAGTAGGAACCTGTTCAACCTTCGCCACCTCTCGGCCAGAAAAAAGACCGTCCCAACCAATGTCGTCAAACTACAATATGCGAATGACACTTGCGTCAATGCACATTCAGAGAATGAAGTGTCAACATCCAAGGAGCATCAATTTATGTAACTGGGGGAGGATTAGAGGAGGTATGAGAGGAAATGTCTTCACCCAGAGGAAGGTGGGGGTCGGGACCTAACTACCTGACAGGTTGATAGAGGCAGAAACACAAACCACATTAAAAAATGATATTGGATGTGCTCTTGGAGTACTCTAAGTTACAGGGCTACGGAGTAAGAGCTGCAATGTGGGATTAGGCTCGATAGCTGTTTGGCGGCGGCGGGGACACGATGGGCCAAAACGGGCTGCTTCCGTGCTGTAAATTTCTGTGCTTCTATGATTATCCGACTCCCTTTTGATCTGCCTCCACCACCCTTTCAGACAGTGCATTCCAGATACTAACCACTCGACGTATAAAACATTGGTTCCTTTGCCATTAACCTTAAATCTGTGTTCATTGCTTCTCGACCATTCCGCCATTTCTCTCTATCTACTCTATCTGGATAGCTGGTGAATTTGCAGATCGCTATCAATTCTGCTCTCAATCTTCTCTGCTCCAAGGCGAGCAATCCCTGCTTCTCCAGACTATCAACATAACTGAAATCCTTCATTCCTGAAACATTCTCGCAAAAGCTTCACTGAACCCTATTTGCCGTCTTCACATCCTATCTAAAGTCCGATGTCCAGAATTGGCCACAGTACTCCAGTTGGGGCAGAACCAGTGTGTTATACCGCTTCATCATAGTTACCACATTTTGTATCACATAATTAAATTTATGAAGCCCAAGATCCCATAAACATTATTAACCGCATTCCCAACTGCCCTCTGCATCCACATCGACGTCAAGAATATATATCAAGAAAATCAGTGGTCCTAGAACCGCCCCTGGCGAACACCACTGTTTACTTTCGTTCGGTCCGAAAAACAACCGTTCACCACGACGATCTGTTTCCTGTCACTCAGGCAATATAATATCCAAGATGTCACTGTCCCTTTCATTCCATGGGATTCAAACTTGCTTGCAAGGCTATTATTGGCAAGTTGTCAAAATAGCTTTTGGAAATCCATATACTGATCAAAAAAGTTGTCCTGAACACACATCAGAAACTCTGCAGCTCTCTGCCATTTACACTATTACAATCCGAGTCTAGATTAGTATCGTTGAAGTCCACCGTTTCTACTTCCTGAGAGTTCTTGCTCCTCTCTCTATGGCTCAGTTAAATTGCTCCTCCATATCTTTCCCAAAATGTGAAGTTCTATATAATACATCTTGTAGTTTGATGTCAACTCTATTATTTCTCAACTCTAGCCATATAAATTCTGTGTTTGACCCATCCAGGTTATCCTCCCTCTCCAACACGATAACATTCTCCTTATTCAATAATGCCACACCAAAACCTCTCTTTCCTTCCCTATTTTTCCTGTAATATAACCAGGAATATTTACTAGCCACTCCTGTCCATTGTGCCAGGTCTCAGTTATTGCTACTATATCATATTCCCATACGTCTATTTGTGCCTGCAGTTCATTTGCCTTGTTTCCTACACTTCGTGCATTCACATCCATACAATGTAACCGCAACTTGGAATATCCATGTATTCCCTCTCAGATTTACCCAAACTAATTACCATACTATTTTAGTGCACTCAGCCTCCCCTAATATTTTGAGCACCCCCACACTCTCCCGTTCTAATTTTACATCACCCTTCCAGATTAGTTCAATCCCTCACCAACAGTACGAGCAAATCTTCCTTTGAGGGTACTGATCCCAGTTCTGTTGAGGTGCAACCAGTTCGTCTTTAGAGATCCCATCTCCACCAGAAAAGATCCCAAGGCCTCAGGAAAATAAAGCCCAGCCCCTTGCACTATCCCTCCTGTCACGCATTAATCTGCGGTATCCTCCTATTTGTTTACTCATTCGAGCATGGCGCCGGAAGTAATTGGGAGATTATTACCTTGGAAGGCATGCTCTTTAAACTCTCTATTAACTCCCGAAAATCTACTTGCAGGACCTCATCGCGCTTTGTACCTATGTCGTTGGTACTGATGGGGAAGAGGAGCTCTGATTGTTCAGCCTCCCCTCTCGGAATGTCCTGCAACTGCTCGCTACCTTCCTTAATCATGAATCATGTGAGGCAACATGCCATCCTGGATTGTCGAAAGTCGCAAAAACGCCTGTTTGCTCCCCTGACTCTAGAATCCACTGCCATTATTGCTCTTCCATTATGCTTCCTCCCCCCGATACAGCTGAGCCAGCCATCGTGTCGTGCACATGGCTCTGGCTGCATTCCGCAGCGTCCCTATTGCCCTCACCAGTACTCAGAGCAGAATACTGGTTGGAGACGGCGATTCATGCATGGGACTCTTACAATACCTGCTTGGTCCTGTTTGTCTCTCTGGATGAATACTCTTAAGCTGCGGGGTAATCACCTCTATAAACATGCTATCCACGCAGCTCTCAGCCTCAAAAATGCACCGCAGCGACGCCAGCGGCTACACAAGCACCGAAGACCAGATCTCGGGGTCCTCCAGCTGATGACAATTGCTGCACATGTGTTTGCCCCAGACGCGGAATGCACCCAATACTTTCCAGTGGACTGAGCTGTCCTATTTAATAGAGTAAGAATTGACTTAAAAGAAGTGAACATAAAACTTTGAAAAACATTCACCTGCTACAGACCAATCAGTTTCATCCCATTTACCGAGCGCAGTTTGGGTATTTCACTCTGACGTCAAGCTTTCAAATTCTGCATGTGATGAGATGCTTGCAAATCTATTTTCATTCCCCATCTCGCCGCCTCCGCACACGAGCATGCCGCGCTGTTTATTCCAAATCTGCTCCTGCTCCCGCCCATGCCCCCTCTGCTCTCGGGCCTCCCCTGTTCTTCCTCTCACCTCGCATTTCGCCGAGATCTCGCAACCTTTGTCAAGCAAGACCAATCTTTCACAAATCAATGCTGGCACTCTCTGACCAACTGAAAATATTTTAGTTGTTCATAAACCCTACACTTAATTGCAGACTCAGGTACATGTCCGACAACACATAGCATTTTAGTGATATATCATTCCCTGGTTTCCATCTCGCAACAGTTTTAAATAGCAGATTGACTTGCGCAAGGTAGCAGTCTAAAGTGATGGCCCCAGAATTGCGAGAACTTTGGTTAAATAAGAGACACAGCAAGAGAGAGACAGAGACCGAGAAAGAGATGGTGGAAAGGAGAGAGAGAGAGAAGATGGGAAGGAGATGGTGCGAGAGAGAGAGATGAGAGAGAGACGGAGTGCGAGAGAGGCAAAGAGAGATGGTCGGAGAGGGAGAGAGCCGATGGGAGGGAGAGGGAGAGGCAACGAGAGAGAAAGCTTGAGAGGGAGAGATGGAGCGAATGTGCAGAAGGAATTTTAATTTATATCTAACCAATGCTGTGCCTGCCTGGATGTGTTTGATGCAGCAGTGTAGATAAAGAAACAAAAGAACATAAAGATTTGGAGCAGGAGAAGGCCGTATGGTCCATCCAGCGTTGTCCACCATTCAATAAGATCATGGTTGATCATCGACCTCAACTCCACTTTAGCGCCCGATTCCATTATCCGTCGATTTTACTCGACTCCAAAAATCTACCAATCTCGGCCTTGAATATATTCAGAGATTCAGCATGCACATCGCTCTGGGACAGAGAATTCCAAAGATTCCCAGTCCTCTGAATACAAAAATTCCTCCTCATGTCTGCCTTAAATGGTCGACCACGAATCCTGAGTCTGTGACTCCTCGATATATGCATTACATCCAGGGGAAACAACCTTTCAGCATCTACCCTGTAAATCCCCGTCAGTAAATTCTATGTTTAACCTCTCATCCTTCTAAACTCCAGAGAATACAGTCAAACTTTAATCGTCTCTCTTCAAAAGGCAGCCCACTCATCCCAGGAATCAATCTAGTAAACCTTCGGTATGCATCCTTCAACGAACGTATATCCTTCCTTCGATAACTTGAGCAAGTTTGTGCACAGTACGCCATATGTGGTCTCACCGAGCCGTGTTCGATTGTAGAAATGCTACTTTAGTCTTGGAATTCAAATCGCTTGCAATAAATGACAATATGCCATTTGACTTCGTTATTGCTTGCCTTACCTGCATGCTCGCTTTCTGTGTTTCTTGCCCAAGGACAACGATATCTCTCTGAAGACCAACATTTTAAAAATGTTCTGATTTCTATTATTTCTACAAAAGTCAATGAACTCACATTTCCCCACAATTTACACCAGCTGCCACTTTATTCCCTACTTAATTAGGCAATTCATATCAATTGGCAGTATTCAGAATGCAGAAGGAATTTTACACTGTATCTAATCCGTGCTGCAAATGGATTGGGAAATCATAATTGTAAATTTGGATGGAGATAGGAGAATGGTGGGTAACAGGGAAAAAATGGATGTGGTGTAATGGGATTTCCAGAAGGCAATCGATAAGCTGCCACATAAAAAGTTACTTCACAAGATAAAACTTCATGGGGATCCACGTAAAATATTAGCATGGATAGAGTATTGGATAACAAAGAGAAAACAGAAAGTCGGGATAAATAAATCATTCCTGGTTGGGAAAAATTGACTGGTGGGGTGCCGCAGGGATCGTTGCTGGTCATCAGCTATTTTCTATCAATATTAATGACTTGGGTGAAGGGACCGAGAGCAACATAGCCTCGGTTTCTGATGATACAAACATGGGTGGGAAAGCAAATTGTGAGGTGGAAACAACAAATATGCAAAGGGGTAAAGAGAGACTTTTTGAGTAGGTAAAAAAGTGGCAGATTGAGTATAGTGTGGGAAAATTTAAGGTTATCGTCCTTTCCTTGGCAGAAAAAATAGAAAAGCAAATGATAATTTAATTGGAGAATAAATGAAAAGTATTGCTGTGCAGGGGAATTGGTGTCCTCGTACATGAAACACAATAATTAGGGTGCAGGTACAGCAGTTAATGAGAAAGGCACATGGAACGTTGGCCTTTATTGCAATGGATGTCGAGTATAAAATAAGCGAATTCCTGATACAACGGTAGACGGTTTCGTAAGGCCACCCATTGTTTACTGCGTGCAGTTTTGCTCTCCGTATTTAACGAATCATATTCTTGCATTGGAGGCTTTTCAAAGAAGTTTCACTGTGTTGACTCCGGAGATGAGGCTTTTGAATCATGATGACAGATTAAGTAAGTAGAGCATATGCACATTGGAGTTCAAAAGATTGAGAGGTGATCTTATCAAAACAGAAAAGATAATGACGTGACTCGACAAGGTGAACGCATAGATGATATTTCCACTCAAGCGGGACATAGTATCAGAATAAGGGGAGATAGTCTCAAAATAAGGGACCCCCATTAAAACTGAGATCAGGAGGAACTTCTTCTCTCAGAGCGTTGTCGATCGATGGAATTCTCTTCCGCATAGAGCTGTGGAGGCTGGGTCATTGAATAAATTCAAGGTCATAGATAGACCGATCTTTGAGTGATAAGGGAATAAAGGATTACGGGGAGCGGGCAGGGAAGTGGAGCTGAGTCCATGGTCAGATCAGCCATGATCTTATTTGATCTTCTTGAATGGCGCAGAACGATCGAGGTGCTAAATGGCAGACTCCTAATTCTATATCTTATATGCTTATGTTCTTATGAGATTTCCTCTGTCTTGCTACTTGCTGTAACTGCCCTTGGAATGTTTGATGGGACATTATAGAAGGAGCTTTAATCGATAGCTAAACCATCGTGTACCTGCCCTGCGAATATTTCATGTGACAGTGTGGAGGGAGATTTAATCTGTGTCTAACCCTTGCTGAAATTATCCTGCGAGTGTTTGAAGTGACAATGTAGAGAGAGCTTTGCTCTGTATATAACCCGAGCTGAACTTGCACTGGTAGTGTTTGATTGGACAGTGTAGAGGGAGATATATTCTTTATTTTACCCGTGCTATCCACAGAACGTTTGATGCGACAGTGTCCAGGGATCTTTGCTCTGAATGTAACCGCTGCTTTACCTGCCATTGGATTGTTTGATGCGACATCGGAGAGGGAGCTTTACTCACTATCATAGTCATGCTGAAGCTATCTACGGAGTGTTTGATGGGACAGTGTAGATGCAGCTTTAGTCTGTGCATAACCCGAGCTGGATCTGCACTGTTAATGTTTGATTGGACAGTGTAGCTTGAATTTTACTCTATATCTAACCATGCTGTTCGTGTACTAGAAATGTTTGATGGCACAATATAGAATGAGCTTTATGCTGAATATAATCTGCCCTGGGAGAGTTTGATGGGACAGTGGAGAGGGAACTTTTTGTATAGAAAATCCGTGCTGTACCTGTTCTGTGATTGTTTGATGGGGGAGTGTCGAAAGATCTTTGCTCTGAATGTAAACCGTGCTTTACCTTCCATTGGACTGTTTGATGCAACATCGGAGAGGGAGCGTAACTCACTATCCAACCAGCGCTGTAACGGCACTCGAAGAGTTTGATGCGACAGGGTAGCGGGAGCTTTACTCTGTATCTGACCCGTACTGCATACAGAAAAATAAAAAGAAGTTGCAGGAATATGCCATTTAGCCCTTCGAGCTTGCACCACCATTCAATAAGATCATGGCTGATCGATCACCTCAGTGCCCCTGTCCTGCTTTCTCTCCATGCCCCTTGATCCCTTTAACCGTAAGGGCCATATGTAACTATCTCTTGAATATTTCCAATAAACTGGCATCAACAAATCTCTGCGGTAGGGAATTCCACAGGTTAACAACTTGCTAAGTGGAGAAGTTTCTCCTGATCGCAGTCCTAAGTGGCTTACCCTTATTCTGAGATTTATGCGCTGGTTCCTGAATTCCCCAACATTGGCAAAAATCTTCCTGCATCTAACCTGTCCAGTCCCTTCAGAATGTTATATATTTCTATGCGTTATCCTCTCATCCTTCCAAACTTCAGTGAATGCAGGCCCAGTCGTTCCCGTCTCTCATCATGTTTCAGTCCGCTGAACCTTGGCTGCACTCCCTCAATATCAAGGACGTCCGTCCTTCGATTAGAAGACTAAACCTGAACACAATATCCAAGTAAGGCCTCACCAAGGCCCTGTACAACTGCAGTAAGACTTCCCTGCTACGATACTCAAATCCCCGAGTTATGAAGGCCAACATACAATTTGCCTTCTTTATCGCCTGCTGTACCTGCATGCCAACATACAATGACTGATGTACCATGACACCAGGTTTCGTTGCAACTCTCCTTTTCCTAATCTGCCGGCATTCAGAGAATATTCTGCTTCGTGTTTTTGCCACCAAAGTGGATAACCTCACAATTATCCACATTATATTGCATCTGCCATGCGATTGTCCATCTCACCCTGCAGAATCTCAGCTTCCTCCTCACATTTCACACCGCCACCCAGCTAAACGTCATTCGCATATTTGGAGATATCACACTCAATTCCTTCATGTAAATCATTAATATAAATAGTAAATAGCTGGACTCCCAGCAATGAGCACTGCGGCACCCCTGTAGTCATTGCCTGCCATTCTGAAAATGACTGGTTTATCCAGACATTCTGCTTCCTTTCTGCAATTCCAGTTCTCTATCCACGTCAGTACATTACGCCCAATAGCATATGCTTTAATTTTGCACACCAATCTCTTGTGCGGAACCTTGTCAATCGACTGTTGAAAGCCCAAATTAACCAGATCTACGGGTTCTCCCTTGTCCATCTATCAATTACAGCCTCAAAAACTTCGAGAAGATTTGTCAAACATGATGTCCCTTTCTTAAATCCATGCTGACTTGGACCGATCCAGTCTCTGCTTTCCAAATACGCTGCTATTTCATCTTTAATAATTGATTCGAACATTTTCCCCTACACTGCTGGCAAGTTAACCGGTCCATAATTACACGTTTTCTCTTTCCCCCTTTCTTAAAAAAGTGGTGTTACATTAGCTACTAACCAGTCTTTCGGAACTGATCCCGAGTGGATAGACTGTTGGAAAATGATCACTAATGCATCCACTATTTCTAGGGCCACATCCTTCAGTATTCTGTGATGCAGCCTATCGTTCCGCGGGAATTTAACAATCTTCAATCCCATCAATTTCCCTGACGTTATTTTCTGACTAATAAGAATTTCCTTTAGTTCCTCCTCCACACTCGACCCTCGGTCTCCTAGTATTACCAGAAGTTTATTTGTATCTTGCTTCGTGAAGACTGAAGCAAATTATTTGTTCAACTGGCCTGCCATTTCTTGGTTCCCCATTAGAAATTCACCTGAATCTAACTGCAAAGGACCTATATTTGTCTTCACTAATCTTTTTCTCTTCACATATCTATTTTGAAGTCAGTTTTTATGTTCCCAGCAAGTAGCCCCTCCTACTCTATTTACCCCTCCTATTTACACCCTATTTTCTCCTCCACAGAATTACAAAATTCACCCAGTCCACAATTTTTGCTGCTTTTTCTGGCCAATTTATATGCCTCGTCCTTGGACTCAACACTATTCTTATTTTCCCTTGTTAGCCACGGCTGAGCCACGTCCTGTGTTTTATTTTTACTCCAGACAGGGATATACAATTGTTGAAGTTGATCCATGTGATCTTCAAATATTTTCCATTGCCTATCTACCGTCAAGCCTTTCAGTATAATTCGCCAGTCTATTTTAGCCCATTCACGTCTCATATCATCGAAGTTACCATTCCTTAAGATCAGAACCTAGTTTCTGAATTAACTGTTGTCACTCTCCATCTTCATAAAGAATTCTACCATATTATGGTAACTCTTCCCCAAGGGGCCTCACACAACAAGATTGCTAATTAGTCCTTTCTCATTTCACATCACCCATTCTAGAATGGCCAGCCCACTAGTTGGTTCGTTGACATATTAGTCTGGAAAACCATCCCACCTACACTCCAGTAAATCCTCCTACACCGCATTGCTACCAGTTTGTTTAGCCCAATCAATATGTTGATTAAAGTCACCCATGATAACTGCTATACCTATATTGCACACATCCCTTATTTCTTGTTTCATGCTATCCCCAACCTCACTTCACTGTTTGGTGCTTTGTACACTATTCCCACAAGCGTTTTCTGCCTTTTGGTATTCCGTAGCTCCAACCATAGCGATTCCACATCATCTAAGCTGATGTCCTTCCTTACTATTGCGTTAATTTCCTCTTTAACCAGCAACGGCCCCCACCTGCTTTTCCTTTCTGCCCTGCCACTGGTGATGGGTGAGTAAGAGGAAGCTTTACTCTGCATGTAACCCGTGTTCTGCCTGCCCTGATATTGCGTGATGGGAGTGTGCAGAGGGAGCTTTAATTTGTAGATAACTGCATGGTCTACCTGCTTTAGGAATTTAATCTGAATTTCAATCTTATGGTCCGGCGCACCCAATTATCTTCTAAATATGGTGAGGTTTCCTGCCTCCACCACGCTTTCAGGCAGTTAGTTACCAACCTCCAGCACTCATTGGGGGCAGTCATTTCCCCCCATATCTCCTCATATCTCTGCCCAATTACTTTAAATTTCTAAACCCTTGAGTGTTGTCCCCTCTGCCAATAGAAACAGATCCTTCCTATCCAATCTTTCCAGGCCACTCATAATTTTAGCCAGCTGAATCAGGTCTCCCCTTAGCCTCCTATTTTACAAACAAAACAGCTCCAGCATCTTCAATCTTTCATAAGAACATAAGAACATAAGAATTAGGAACAGGAGCAGGACATCTAGCTCCTCGAGCCTGCCCCGCCATTCAATAAGATCGTGGCTGATCTGGTCGTGGACTCAGCTCCACTTACCCGCCCTCTCCCCATAAACCTTAATTCCGTCATTGGTTAAAAATCTATCTATCTTTGACTTGAAAACATTCAATGAGCTAGCCTCAACTGCTTCCTTGGGCAGAGAATTCCACACATTCACAACCCTCTGGGAGAATAAATTTTTTCTCAACTCGGTTTTAAATTGGCTCCCCTGTATTTGAGGCTGTGCCCCCTAGTTAAAGTCTCCCCCACAAATGGAAACAACCTCTCTGCCTCTATCTTGTCTATCCCTTTCATGATTTTAAATGTTTCTATAAGATCACCCCTCATCCTTCTGTACTCCAAGAAATAAAGATCCAGTCTAGTCAATCTATCATCATAATGTAACGCCCTCATTTCTGTAATCAGCCTAGTCAACCGTCTCTGTACCCCTTCCAAAGCTAGTGTATCCTTCCTTAAGTAAGGTGACCAAAACTGCAAGCAGTACTCCAGGTGCGGCCTTACTAATACCTTACACAGTTGCAGCAAGATCTCCCTGCTTTTGTACTCCATCCCTTCAACAATGAAGGCCAATATTCCATTTGCCTTTTTGATTATCTGCTGCTCCTGCAAACTAACCTTTTGGGATTCATGCACAAGGACCCGCAGGTCCCTTTGCACCGCAGCATGTTGTAATTTCTCCCCATTCAAATAATATTCCCTTTGACTGTTTTATTCCCAAGGTGGATGGCCTCACACTTTCCGACATTGTATTCCAATTGCCAAACCTTAGCCCATTCGCTTAACCTATCCAAATCTCCTTGCAGTCTCTCTGAGTCCTCTGCACAACCCGCTTTCCCACTAATCTTAGTGTCATCTGCAAATTTTTTTGCACTACACTCTGTCCCCTCTTCCAGGTCATTTATGTATATTGTAAACAGTTGTGGTCCCAGCACTGATCCCTGTGGCACACCATTAACAACTGATTTCCAACCGGAAAATAACCCATTTATCCCTACTCTCTGCTTTCTGTTCGCCAGCCAAATCTCTATCCATGCTAATACATTTCCTCTGACTCTGCGTACCGTTATCTTCTGTAGTAAACTTTTGTGTGGCACCTTATCGAATGCCTTTTGGAAATCTAAATACACCACATCCATCGGTACACCTCTATCCACCATGCTCGTTATATCCTCAAAGAATTCCAGTAAGTTAGTTAAACATGATTTGCCTTTCATGAATCCATGCTGCGACTGCTTGATTGCACGATTCCTATCCAGATGTCCCGCTATTTCTTCCTTAATGATAGTTTCAAGCATTTTCCCCACTACAGATGTTAAACTAACCGGCCTATAGTTACCTGCCTTTTGCCTGCCCCCTTTTTTAAACAGGCGTTACATTAGCTGCTCTCCAATCCGCTGGTGCCTCCCCAGATTCCAGAGAATGTTGGTAGATTATAACGACTGCATCTGCTATAACTTCAGCCATCTCTTTTAATAACCTGGGATGTATTTCATCAGGACCAGGGGACTTGTCTACCTTCAGTCCCATTAGCCTGTCCAGCACTACTCCCCTAGTGATAGTGATTGTCTCAAGGTCCTCCCTTCCCACATTCCTGTGGCCTGCACATTTTGGCATTATTTTTATGACTTCAACTGTGAAGACGGAAGCAAAATAGTTGTTTAAGGTCTCAGCCATTTCCCATTATTAAATCTCCCTTCTTAGGGACCAACATTTACTTTCGTCACTCTCTTCCGTTTTATGTATCGGTAAAAGCTTTTACTATCTGTTTTTATGTTTTCCGCCAGTTTACTTTCGTAATCTATCTTTCATTTCTTTATTGCTTTCTTAGTCATTCTTTGCTGTCGTTTAAAATAACCACGGCTGGTTATCACTTCTCTTGCCGCCCTTCTTTTTCACTGGAATATATTTTTTTTGCGCTCTATGAAAGAGCTCCTTAAAATCCTCCACTGTTCCTCAATTGTGCTACCGTTTAGTCCTTGTTTCCAGTCTACTTTAGCCAACTCTGCCCTCATCCCACTGTACTCCCCTTTGTTTAAGCATAGTACCCTCGTTTCTGATACAACTTCCTCATCCTCATAGCTGAAATTCTCCAGTCCAGGCAACAGGCTTGTAAGACTCCTCTACTCCAGTTGCTGCATAACCAGGGTTTTGAACTGTTCAAGCATCAACTCCTTGCTCTTTTATTCAATGCTTCGACTTTTAAAATGAAGCATTACATATATCTTCTTACCTATCTTATCTTCCTGGCCTGCTACCTTCAGGGAGCTGAGGACCTGCAGACCAAGTTCTCTTTGTTCCACTGCACTCTTAATTGTCGTACCATTCAGTCTGTATTCCGTTGGTTGGTTAGACCTCCCTAATTGTATTACCTCTTACTTTTTCGGAGATAATTCCGTTTGCCACGGTGCTGCACACCTGACCAGTACATTGATATATTTGTGCTGCACACAGTTGACTTCTTCATTATCAACCACGCAGCCTATTTTCGTGTAATCTGCAAACAACTCAATCAAAAAGCAAATATTTAATCCAAGACATTGATGTATACTACAAAAAAACAAGCGATCCGGAACTGAGCCATTTGCAACCACAATGGAGACAGCTTTCTGGTCAGAAAAACATCCACCAACCCTGAGGCTTTGCTTCCTGCCTCCGAGACAATTTTGTATCAAACTTGCCACGTTGCCCTGGATCCCAAGGGCTATTACTTTCGTGAACAATCTGACATGTGGGACCATGTGAAATGGTTTTCTAACTTTCATATACATAATATCATATGCACTGCCTCCATCAACACTACTGGTTACTTTCCCGAAAAATTTAATCAAGTTAGTCAGACACAAAATTCACTTGAAAAATCCAAGCTGACTGTTATTGATTAATCTGTGCATTTACAAATGAAGATTCATCCTGTCCTTCCGTATTTCTTCCAATACCTTTCCCACCACCGAAGTTAGGTTGACTGGCCTATCTGTAGTCGGTATGTAACTTTCTCCATCATAAAACAAGTTTACAACATTAGCGGTCGTCCAGTCCTCTGGCATCGCACCTGCAGCGAGAGGATTTTAAAATGATGGTCAGAGCGTCTGCTATTTACTTTTTTGCTTCTCTTAAAATCCTGGGTTAATTTTTCATCCATTCCTAGGGATTTATCCACTTTTAAAGCTGTTAAGCCCCTTAATACTCACAATAATACTCTCACACTATATTTATCACGTCTAATATTTCACACTCCTCCTCCTTCATTACAAACTCTGCATCGATCCGCTCTTCTTTGAAAAGGGATGGTAAATAGCCACTCAGAATCGGTCCAACCTCTTCCGCCTCCACACTCAGATTTCCTTTATGGTCTCTAATAGGCACAAAATTTCAAAGTTATCTTTTTGCTCCCGCTAAAAACATAGCAACTTAGTAATTAGCATTGCAGAAGGAGGCCACTTCGGATTAACGTGTCCATGCCGGCCGCTACCAATCAAGACGGCCCTCACTCAGCAGCTCTGAAGGTTACATATAAAACTATGAACAATGAACGATGGCAGATAGGAAAAGAGCATCAGTCCCAAGCAGTCTGCCCCACACAACTGTGAGACCCCTTGCCCGCAGCATTCTACGCACCACCTCAACTGGAGGCCTGCGATCCACTGGGAGAGGCAAAAAACAAGGCAAAATCCGAGGCAATTGCGGAAGAAAATCTAGGATAATTTCTCTTCGACACAGCCAGGAGATCGAACCAATCCGGCATTCCTCTCTGGCTGAATTAGACTGCCTGCAGTATTTGCGGTGCATGCTCGAAGGGCCTACTCCTGCACTTATTTTCTATGTTTTCTATGTTTACCATCGTACCATCGAGAGAGGCGGGAGTCGAGAGAGGCAGCGGCCTATAAAAGGCTCAGCAGTCCGGGGAGAGTCCAGAGAGGCAGCGGCCTATAAAAGGCTCAGCAGTCCGAGGAGCGTCGAGAGAGGCGGGAGTCGAGAGAGGCAGCGGCCTATAAAAGGCTCAGCAGTCCGGGGAGCGTCGAGAGAGGCGGGAGTCCAGAGAGGCAGCGGCCTATAAAAGGCTCAGCAGTCCGGGGAGCGTCGAGAGAGGCGGGAGTCCAGAGAGACGTAGCGGTGCAGCTCCAGCTGGGAGAGAAGGCAAAAAAGAAGTAGACGGAAATCAAAAGGTGACGTCACAGCCAACGTGGTAAGTGATTGGCTGCTGATTGGTGAGTAGTTTTTCTTTTTCTTTATTAGTCAGTAACTTTTAACATTGTTGTCGGCAATTTAAGTGTATCTAAGGGTTAAGTCATGGCAGGACAGCTCGGTCACGTGATATGCTCCTCCTGTACCATGTGGGAACACGGGGACAACACCAGTGTCCCTGACGACTACATGTGCGGGAAGTGTGTCCACCTCCGGCTACTGACGGTCCGCGTTGCGGAGTTGGAGCTGAAGGTGGATTCACTCTGGAGCATCCACGATGTGAGAATGACGTGAGTATCACGTGTAGCGAGTTGGTCTTACTGCAGGAGAAGGGTCCACAGCCAGCGAGGGAATGGAAGACCAGCAGGAAGAGTAGTGCAAGGAAGGTAGTGCAGGGGTCCCCTGTGGTCATCCCCCTGCAAAACAGATACACCGCTTTGAGTACTGTTGAGGGGGATGACTCATCAGGGGAGGGCAGCAGCAGCCAAGTTCATGGCACCGTGGCTGGCTCTGTTGCACAGGAGGGCAGGAAAAAGAGTGGAAGAGCGATAGTGATAGGGGATTCAATTGTAAGGGGAATAGATAGGCGTTTCTGCGGCAGCAACCGAGACTCCAGGATGGTATGTTGCCTCCCTGGTGCAAGGGTCAAGGATGTCTCGGAGCGGGTGGAGGACATTCTAAAAAGGGAGGGAGAACAGCCAGTTGTCGTGGTGCACGTTGCTACCAATGACATAGGTAAAAAAAGGGATGAGTTCCTACGAAATGAATTTAAGGAGCTAGGAGCTAAATTAAAAAGTAGGACCTCAAAAGTAGTAATCTCGGGATTGCTACCAGTGCCACGTGCTAGTCAGAGTAGGAATCTCAGGATAGCTCAGATGAATACGTGGCTTGAGCAATGGTGCAGCAGGGAGGGATTCAAATTCCTGGGGCATTGGAACCGTTTCTGGGGGAGCTGGGACCAGTACAATCCGGACGGTCTGCACCTGAGCAGAATCGGAACCAATGTCCTCGGGGGAGTGTTTGCTAGTGCTGTTGGGGAGGAGTTAAACTAATATGGCAGGGGGATGGGAACCAATGCAGGGAGATAGAGGGAAACAAAAAGGAGGCAAAACCAAAAGACAGAAAGGAGATGAGGAAAAGTGGAGGGCAGAGAAACCCAAGGCAAAGAACAAAAAGGGCCATTGTACAGCAAAATTCTAAAAGGACAGAGGGTGTTAAAAAAACAAGCCTAAAGGCTTTGTGTCTTAATGCAAGGAGTATCCGCAATAAGGTGGATGAATTAACTGTGCAAATAGATGTTAACAAATATGATGTGATTGGGATTACGGAGACGTGGCTCCAGGATGAGCAGGGCTGGGAACTCATCATCCAGGAGTATTCAACATTCAGGAAGGATAGAATAAAAGGAAAAGGAGGTGGGGTAGCATTGCTGGTTAAGGAGGAGATTAAGGCAATAGTTAGGAAGGACATTAGCTTGGATGATGTGGAATCAATATGGGTAGAGCTGCAGAACACCAAAGGGCAAAAAACGTTACTGGGAGTTGTGTACAGACCTCCAAACAGTAGTAGTGATGTTGGGGAGGGCATCAAACAGGAAATTGGGGTGCGTGCAATAAAGGTGCAGCAGTTATAATAGGTGACTTTAATATGCACATAGATTGGGCTAACCAAACTGGAAGCAATACGGTGGAGGAGGATTTTCTGGAGTGCATAAGGGATGGTTTTTTAGACCAATATGTCGAGGAACCAACTAGGGGGGAGGCTATCTTAGACTGGGTGTTATGTAATGAGAAAGGATTAATTAGCAATCTCGTTGTGCGAGGCCCCTTGGGGAAGAGTGACCATAATATGGTGGAATTCTGCATTAGGATGGAGAATGAAACAGTTAATTCAGAGACCATGGTCCAGAACTTAAAGAAGGCTAACTTTGAAGGTATGAGGCGTGAATTGGCTGAGATGGATTGGCGAATGATACTTAAGGGGTTGACTGTGGATGGGCAATGGCAGACATTTAGAGACCGCATGGATGAACTACAACAATTGTACATTCCTGTCTGGCATAGAAATAAAAAAGGGAAGGTGGCTCAACCGTGGCTATCAAGGGAAATCAGGGATAGTATTAAAGCCAAGGAAGTGGCATACACATTGGCCAGAAATAGCAGCGAACCTGGGGACTGGGAGAAATTTAGAACTCAGCAGAGGAGGACAAAGGGTTTGATTAGGGCAGGGAAAATGGAGTATGAGAAGAAGCTTGCAGGGAACATTAAGACGGATTGCAAAAGTTTCTATAGATATGTAAAGAGAAAAAGGTTAGTAAAGACAAATGTAGGTCCCCTGCAGTCAGAATCAGGGGAAGTCATAACGGGGAACAAAGAAATGGCGGACCAATTGAACAAGTACTTTGGTTCGGTATTCACGAAGGAGGACACGAACAACCTTCCGGTTATAAAAGGGGTCGGGGGGTCTAGTAAGGATGAGGAACTGAGGGAAATCCTTATTAGCCGGGAAATTGTGTTGGGGAAATTGATGGGATTGAAGGCCGATAAATCCCCAGGGCCTGATGGACTGCATCCCAGAGTACTTAAGGAGGTGGCCTTGGGAATAGTGGATGCGTTGACAGTCATTTTCCAACATTCCATTGACTCTGGATCAGTTCCTATGGAGTGGAGGGTAGCCAATGTAACCCCACTTTTTAAAAAAGGAGGGAGAGAGAAAACAGGGAAGTATAGACCGGTCAGCCTGACATCGGTAGTGGGTAAAATGATGGAATCTATTATTAAGGATGTCATAGCAGTGCATTTGGAAAGAGGTGACATGATAGGTCCAAGTCAGCATGGATTTGTGAAAGGGAAATCATGCTTGACAAATCTTCTGGAATTTTTTGAGGATGTTTCCAGTAGAGTGGATAAGGGAGAACCAGTTGATGTGGTATATTTGGACTTTCAGAAGGCGTTCGACAAGGTCCCACACAAGAGATTGATGTGCAAAGTTAGAGCACATGGGATTGGGGGTAGTGTACTGACATGGATTGAGAACTAGTTGTCAGACAGGAAGCAAAGAGTAGGAGTAAATGGGTACTTTTCAGAATGGCAGGCAGTGACTAGTGGGGTACCGCAAGGTTCTGTGCTGGGGCCCCAGCTGTTTACACTGTACATTAATGATTTAGATGAGGGGATTAAATGTAGTATCTCCAAATTTGCAGATGACACTAAGTTGGGTGGCAGTGTGAGCTGCGAGGAGGATGCTGTGAGGCTGCAGAGCGACTTGGATAGGTTAGGTGAGTGGGCAAATGCATGGCAGATGAAGTATAATGTGGATAAATGTGAGGTTATCCACTTTGGTGGTAAAAACAGAGAGACAGACTATTATCTGAATGGTGACAGATTAGGAAAAGGGGAGGTGCAACGAGACCTGGGTGTCATGGTACATCAGTCATTGAAGCTTGGCATGCAGGTGCAGCAGGCGGTTAAGAAAGCAAATGGCATGTTGGCCTTCATAGCAAGGGGATTTGAGTACAGGGGCAGGGAGGTGTTGCTACAGTTGTACAGGGCATTGGTGAGGCCACATCTGGAGTATTGTGTACAGTTTTGGTCTCCTAACCTGAGGAAGGACATTCTTGCTATTGAGGGAGTGCAGCGAAGGTTCACCAGGCTAATTCCCGGGATGGCGGGACTGACCTATCAAGAAAGACTGGATCAACTGGGCTTGTATTCACTGGAGTTCAGAAGAATGAGAGGGGACCTCATAGAAACATATAAAATTCTGACGGGGTTAGACAGGTTAGATGCAGGAAGAATGTTCCCAATGTTGGGGAAGTCCAGAACCAGGGGTCACAGTCTAAGGATAAGGGGTAAGCCATTTAGGACCGAGATGCGGAGGAACTTCTTCACCCAGAGAGTGGTGAACCTGTGGAATTCTCTACCACAGAAAGTTGTTGAGGCCAATTCACTAAATATATTCAAAAAGGAGTTAGATGAGGTCCTTACTGCTAGGGGGATCAAGGGGTATGGCGAGAAAGCAGGAATGGGGTACTGAAGTTGAATGTTCAGCCATGAACTCATTGAATGGCGGTGCAGGCTAGAAGGGCCGAATGGCCTACTCCTGCACCTATTTTCTATGTTTCTATGTTTCTATGTTTCTATGTATCAGCGCCAGACAACAAGAGGTTATCACAGTCTAATCCAACTTCCAATTTCTTGGGCCTTATCCCTGCAGGTCAAAGCAATGCAAGTGTCCATCCAAGCATCTTTTAAATGTGGTGAAGTTTTCTGCATCCATCAGCCATCCAGGCATCGAGTTCCAGAGCGCCACAAGCTTCTGCGTACAGAAGGTTTCCCCTCAAAATCCCTCTGGTCTACAACCAACCACTTTAAATCTGTGACACATAGTAATTGACCCGTGCAGCACGGAAATATACCCTTGCTATCCTTTATATTCAGGCCGCTCAAAATGTTATAGAACTCAATGAGGTCTCCACTTAGCCTCCACTGTTTCAATGTGAAAAAATCCAGCCTAGCCAATCTGTCCTCATTGCTATGATTCTCCCATTGCAGGCAGCATTCCAGTAAATTTCCTTTGCACACCCTCCATTGCAACCACATTCCTCCTATGAAGTGGCGATTAGAAATGCAGGCAGAACTCCAGCTGTGGCCTAACTGGAGTATTATACAATTTAAATATAACCTTGGCTAATAAAGGCAAGCATTCCATATGCCTTATAAACCACCTTATCCACCTAGCGTGCAACTTTCAGGGTTATGTGGACAAGCACTCCAAGATCCATTGTTCAACTGCGCTATTAAGTGGTCTACCGCTTAATGTGTATAACCATTCATTATTGGATTCCCCAAGTGCATTACATCACACTTCTGTGAATTAACTTCAATATGCCACTGTTCTGCCTGTCACTAAAACATCCATCTAACATTACCATTTTTTTCTATCTGTAAGCCAATTTTAGATCCATCTTGCTATTTGCGCGGGATCCCGTGGGATTTAACCTTCGTTACCAATCTACAATGTGGGACCTTATCAAAATGATTGCTAAAGTCCATATACATTCCACCATACGCAATACCCTCATCAACCCTTCTGGTTGCCTCCTCGAAAAATCTGCTCAGATTAGTCAAACTCGATCTTCCCTTAACAAATCCGTACTGACTGACCCTCATTAATTCTTGCCTTAATAAATGTAGATTTAAGGATTTTTTTCAATAATTGTCCCACCACTGAGGTTAGGCTGTGCGGTCTGTAATTACGGGGCCTATGCATTTCTCCCTTCTTAAGCAAGGGTGATCATCATAAGCAGTCGCTCAAATCGAGTATAATTTGCTTCCAAACCATAAAGTTCAGAGTAGTTTCAATGAAGGAACTAAAATTCCAGGTCCCGAAATAAATCTTGAAAGGTTGAAGATGCATGTGCGTTTATTTTTAACGTGTGGTGGCCGTTGCACAGCAGCCGCCACATGGGCGTGAGAGAGCTAATCTTGGTCGAGTGGCAAGGTTAAATCAAGGCGCCTGGAGACCAGCTGCACTGCATGCAAATTATGCGCACACTTATCGCAGTGTGGGCTGTTCCGTGCTACCCCAGGACTCTCGCATCTTCTGGGCCCCAAACTCGCGACTGTCCTGGTCCCCGGACACGTCCCTCTACAATCTCTTGCTGCTCCTTCACCCGACCTCGCCGTTCCTGCTGAAACTTCCCACACTCCCACGAGAGTGCACATGAGCAGTCCAGAAGGTGAAAATGAAAGTGAGATACTTACCAATCAAACAGATAATAAGAACAAAAGAACATAAGAATTAGGAACAGGAGTAGGCCATCTCGCCCATCGAACCTGCCCCGCCATTCAACGAGATCATGGCTCATCTGGCCGTAGATTCAGCTCAGCATACACGCCCGCTTCCCCATAACCCTTAATTTCCTTATTTTGATTGTATCCAGTTAATATAACAGTAAATGAAATCACCCAATATTACTGCAATATGTTCATGAATCTGTCAGAAGTTTCTTGGCTTCTTGACTTCCTTCCAAATCCTCCTCAATCCCACAACAATCTGATTGCACTCGTGTGTGTCGGGAGTTGATTTTCGTTGATGTTACCGGGAATGGATAATTTAGCTCTGAGAAAAGATTGCATCGGCTCTGGTTGTTGCCTTTGGCACAGAGAAGGCTGAGACGGGACTTTATTGAAGTGAATAAAATTATGAGTTGCCTCGATAGAGTGCATTGATAGGATATATTTCCCTTCGAAGTGGTTAACAACCAGGGGGCACAGATTTAAAGTAATTGGTAGGAGGGAAGAGCGGAACTGTTTTCATACAGAGGGTGGTGGGGGTCTGGAACTCGCTGCCTGAAAGGATGGGAGAGGCAGAAGCCCTCACCACATTTAACAATTAGATGGATGTGCACTTGACGCGGTGTAATCTTCTGGGCTACGGAACAAGAATTGGAAAGTGGGATTCGGCTGGATAGCTCTTTTCAGACGGGGCGCGAATGGTGGGCTGAAATGGCCTCCGTCCGTGCTGTAAATTTCTATGAGTCTCTGAGAGCACATCATTTTAAAATAGACACAGAATGATCCAGAACTGACGGCACATCCCGTTTAAACAGACACAGAATGAATGAGTTGCGATGAAAGTTCATCGACCTGAAACGTGAAAATTGTTTCTCTCTCCGCAGATTATTCCTGGTCTGCTTCAGTGTTTTCAGATTTTTAGTTACAATTTCGGCATCAACACTATTTTACTTTTGTATTCGTTTAGACCGTGGCGCAATGGTTAGCGCATTGGACTTCTAGTGTGCAATTTAGTAAGGTATTCAAAGGTTGTGGGTTCGAGTCGCACCAGATTCGGATTTTGCGTCAGGCTTTCCTGTTTACTGGGCCGCACAATGCATTTTGCAGCATATCAACAATTCAGAGAGGGGAAACTGCTGTCCGAGCACTTCTCCTTACAAAAGTGGCTCCAATCCCACCCACTTATCCTCTGATTTCTCTTAGCGCCCTGAATCGATTACACAGAAGCAGGAGCAGGCCGTCGAGACTGCAACACATGGACAGCAGGAATCCATTGACCCTCCAAGCTCGTTGCAATGCACAGGAGGAAGCCATTTAGCTCCTGGAGCCTGTTATACAGGGACAGAAGGTGGAAAGTAACTCTTCGGGATTGAGCCAGAAGAGAGGCAGAAGTCATCCAGCTCCTTGAGCCTGTTGTACAATAAGATTCGAAGGCCATTTACCACTCGAAACTGTTGCATAGAAAGAGTACGAGGCATTTCAGACCCACAAACCTGTTATACTGGAACAGGAGGATTCATCGAGCACAGTCACAGGTGGGGTGGCAATCTTTTAAGCATGATATTTATGTTAATGCAAGAGTAATCCAGAGAGAGGAATTCACCGCCCAACACGAAAGCAGTGAAATTTAAATTCAATTATATAACGCTTGGAATTTAAAAGTATCAGTAATGGTGACCATTTTCGTAACACACCCATATGGTTTACTACTCTGCTTTAGGGTTGGAAAGCTGCAGTCCTTACCGGTGCAGGCCTATATGCGACTCCAGAACCACAGCAACGTGGTTTACACTTAACTGCCCTCGGAAATGGCCAAGTGAGTTACTAAGGTGCATGCGATGGCTCACCACGATCTTCACAAGGACAACTAGAGATGAACAACAGATGCTGCCCTCACTAACGTTGCCCATATGCATGAATTTATAACATAAACTTTAGCACCTCTAGTTTGTTAGACAGGAGAAAAAAATGCCTCAAGCTAGGTCAGCGAATGCAGAGTCAGGAGACAACTAGATGAATGGATAAATAACTAGCTTCAAGACAGAAAGCAGAGACTAGTGGTAAAACATAGCTTTTCCTTGTGGCAGATGTTGCGTAGTGGTGTTCCACAAGATCGGTGCTGGAATAACTCTTGTTCACAATTTCTATTCAAGATTTAGACCTGCAAATCAAAACAACAATTTCAAAATGTTGCAGATGACACCACATCAGAAGGATGGTTAATTCTGAGGAGGACTGCAACAACCTAAAGGAGGATATATACAGGCATCCAGAATTGGCATATAATTTGCAAATGAATTTCAAACCATATCAATGTGAGGTAACACAGTTTGGTGGGAAGAATTGGGAAGAATTGGAGGGTGCCAGTCTGGGGGGCGTAGAGGAACAAAGGAATTTCGGAGTACAAATACACAAAACTCTGAAAGTTACAACACATGTTATCAACCCAATAAAAAAATCAAACCAAGCACGAGGAATTATTTCTCGATGTATTGAATTGAAAAGTAGCAAAGTTATGCGAAACTTGTATTTAATCTTGGTTAAACCAAACTTAGGTTACTGCTAACAGGCCTGGTCGTCAGATTATAAAAAGGAAATAGAGGCATTGCAGAGTTTGCAGGGCAGAGTTAGAACGATGGTACCAGAACAGACGGCGTATTTATATCAGGAAAGGATGAACAGACTAGTCTTTTTTGTCTTGAAAAAGAAGGCTCTGGGATCAGCCTCTTTAAAAGATACTGGGAGAGTGAGGGATGTGCTGGGCCATAATGTTACATATTGTGAGGAATAAAATTCAGCTAGTGCTGATGTCCGACAGTACCTCATGGATACCCAGTTTTCAGCTGCTGGATCTGTTCTGAATCTATTCCATTTAGCACGGTGGTAGTGCCAGAGAACACGTTGCAGAGTGTCCTCCTTGTGAAGACAGGACTTTGTATCCACAAGTACTGCCGTGTTCACTGCAACCAACATTGCCATGTACAAATGTATCTGCGACAGACAGGTTGGTGAGGAGGAGGTCAAGTCGATTTTTCACTGTCGGAGTGGCAGTAGTGAGGGAACACTGCACTGTCAGAGTTGCTGTCTTTCGGATGAGATCTTAAACCCAGGCCCGGTCTGCCCTCCGAGCTGGACCTAAAAATTCCCCAGGCCACTATTCCGAAGAAGAGCAGGAGAGTTCACCCCAGTGTCCTGTGGCCAATATATCACTCAACCAACATCTGGTCATTATGACGTCTTGCGTTCTTGCTAGTGTAAATCTGATTTTACATTTCCTATATTAGAACAGTGGCCACACTTTAAAAGTATTTAACTGGCTATGTAACGCTTTGGGAAGTCCTGATAAGACAAGAGCTGTACAAATGCTCGTTTTTTCTTTTATAGCCGATAAAAGTGCAAGTTAACAAGGCGGGTTAGCTTGGTTGGTTAAAGTGTGGCGTTGATAACTACAAGGCCGCGTGTTCTAACCCTGTTGATGCCTTAAGTTGTTATTTTTTGTGGACGGGGAGGGCATTGCGAGTATCTTAGCTTTATTATTTTACAGGAGCTTAAACATTTAGTAATGAAACTCACAAAGTTACTGCAATAATTTGAAACAATGCTGCAAAATCCTAGTTCTGTCGAGAGCACATGGACCTGCAGAATGTTCCCAGAATTTAAAGGACAATTCGATTATCTCCTTTATCTTGGAACTTCTCGTAATTCAATCAGTGAATGGCTCAATGCCGCTGATTGGTTTGCAGTTCAAAGTATGGAACTGAAATATATACAATTCCGGTTTGTAATCGCTCATTCTGAGCATTATTCTGCTGCGAACTGCAGGGTCGCGTAACTTAATGGATAAAGCCTCTGACTTTGGCGCGAAACCTGATGTTATCAGAAGAATGCAGGTTTCAGTCATGTTGCGGTCGTTATTGTCAACTCATCAGCTGAAGATGATTTCCAACTCAACTTTGCAGGGCTCTTTTTCGAAAGGCATTATTTTCATGTTGTTTATATTTCTTAATGATCTTTACAACAATCTCTAATTTTGAACAGGCTCGAGATCAAATAATCAATTTGCTCTAGCATCGCTGCGCACAGGGATCGAACCTGCACGGCAAAATCCCATTGGATTTTAAGTTTAACGCCGAAGCCACTTGGTCATCGCAGCTACACAATATGCTTTAATTAATTGTCTAATGTTCTGTGCTAAATATCAGACAATTGGCCTGCATGCTTGTCCTGTTGCATGTCTCAGTCAATGTGAAATATTAAAATGTAGAATCATAGAATCTCACAGCACAAAAGGAAGCAATTAGGCCAAAGTCGACTGGAAACAACTACTTGAAGTTAAATCAGTGTCAGACAGTGCGAGTAATTTAAGGAGGAGAACTTGAGAGTTCAGAGCAAGTGTGTTCCCTTAAAGCAAAAGAGTGGGAGTCACAAATCTAGAGCCCGTGGATTTAAAGTGACATGCAAGGTAATATAAAGAAAAAAAGAAGGCTTACGATAGCAGCGACGGCTCAATTCTGCAGAAACACAAGAGGAGAATAGAAAGTGCAGCGGTAAATTAAAAAAGGAAATCAGGAACGCAAAGAGAGAGAGAGCATGAAGAAATGTTGGTAAGTAAATGCAATGAAACCCAGAACATGATTTATATGTACATTAAGAGCAAGATATAAACTAAGTGAAGAATAGGGTCTATAAGAGACAATAAAGGTAACTTGTGTGTGGAGGCGAAGACGTGGGCTTCGTTCTTCATGAATACATTGCCTCTGTTTTCAGAAAAGAGAGGGGTGATGCAGACATTGCAATGAGGGAGGAAGAGTGTAAAATATTTGATGAAATAAATGTCGTGAGATTGGAAGTAATTTGGGAAGCAGCAGAATTGAATGTGGATAACTCACCAAGCCCGGCTAACATGTTCCCAGATTGCTAAGTGAAATAAAAGGGGAGATACCAGAGGTTCTGGCCATCATTTTAAAATCCTGTCTGGCCACAGGTGTGCTGCCTGAGGACTGGGAGACGCCTAACATTGTACTTTTGTTTGAAAAATGATATAGGAATAGATCGATTAATTGCAGGCCAGTTAGCCTTAACTTGGTGGTGGGGAAATTATTGGAGGAAATTTTGAGCGCAGGATGAATGTTCATTGCGAAAGACACGGATTAATCAAGGCGAGTCAGCATGGAATTCTTTAGGGAAGATCATGTCTGACTAAGTTGATTGATATTTTTGAGGATGTAACGAAGAGGGTGAATCTATCGACTTTTGTAGGAAAAATAGAAAAGCAGATTTATTTAAAATGGTGAGAGAGTTGCACATTTTGGTGTTCAGTAGGACCTGGGTATTCTTGTACACGAATCATTGAAAGTTGACATGCAGGTACAGCAAGCAATTAAGAAAGCAAACAGTATGTCGGCCTTAATTGCAAGAGGATTTGATTATAAGAGTAAATAAATCTTACTGCAATGATATTGACCCCTTGTGACACAGTAGCTGCAGCACTTCATACTCTTTTGGTTTTCTTACCTACGGAAGAATATATATGCCATTGAGAGGGTGCAGCGAAGGTTCACCGGACTGATTCCTGTGATGATGGTGTTACCTTTTGTGGAGAGATTGAGTAGACTAGGACTATATTCTCCAAATTTTAGAAGAATGAGAGGTAATCACATTGAAACATACAACACTCTTTCAGGGCATGGCAGAGTAGATGCAGAGAGGATGGTTTATCTGGCTGAGGGTTCTTGAACCAGGATTCCCAGAATAATATGGAATTTGCGCAGGAAAGTAGATTTGAAGCAGAAGATCGGGCATGGCCACATCGAATGTCGGAGGGGCCGAATGGCCTATTCCTCCTCCTATTTCTCATGTTCTTTTGAGACTAAATGCCCTTGGGATCAAATGCAAATGGCAAGTTGAATCCAAAAATGGCTCAAACGCAGGACGCAAGGGATAATGTGTGAAACGTAATTTTGTGAATAGAAGGTTGTTCCGAGTGGGATCCCACAGGGCACAATATTGCTCCCTTGCTTGTTGTGGCAGATATCAATGATTCCGACTTGGAAGTACCGGGTATGATTAAGAAATTCGCAAATAAGACAACATTTTGGCTGTGTGATCTTTCAGAAGCCGAAAACTGTAGACTGCAGGAATATATCAATAACAACATTACAACATAAGAACTGCGAGCAAGAGAAAGCCAGGTGCCCCCTCGAGCCTGTTCTGCCATTTAATTAGATCATGGTTGATCGGCTTATCGATTCAGCTCCATTTCCCTGCCCGCTCCCCATGTCGCTTGATTGCTTTTTCACTCAAAAATCTGTCTACCACCGTCTTCAATATATTCAAGGACCCAACATCCTCGGGAGCATATAATTCCATAGATTTACAGCTCTCTGTAAATTAGCACGAAATATAAAACCAGATAATAAGACTTTCTACAGCTATATGAAAAGGAAAATAGTGGCTCAAGTAGAAGTTGGTCCCCTTGGGAATGGGACTGGCGAATTAATAATGCAGAACAGGGTAATGGCAGAGAGGTTGAACAAATATTGTTTTTCAGTCTTCACGGTAGAAGACACGAAGGAAATCCTAATAGTGGATAATCGTGGGGCTATAGAGAGGTAATTAATGAATACAATCACTCTCACTAATGACGTAGAACTGAGCAGAACAATGGGGGGAAAAGGTGGACAAGACCCCTGGACTTGATTGCTTACATCCTAAGGTCTTAAAAGAAGAGGCTGCAGAGATAGTGGATGCATTAGTTGTAATCTACTGAAATTTCATGGATTCTGGGTCTGTCCCAGCGGATTGCAAAATCACAAACTTAACGCCACTATTTAAAAAAAGGATGCAGACAAGGAGCAGGAAACTGTAGACCAGTTAGCTTAAATCTGTCGTTGGGAAAATGCTGGAGTCCATTTTTAAGGAAGCAGGCGCCGGATTTTTGGAAAAGCATAATTCAATCCAGAACAGTCAGCATGGATTTACGAAAGGGGAATCATGTTTGACAAATTTGCTGGAGTTCTTTGAAGTTGTAACGAGCTGGATGGATAAGCGGAACCAGTGGATGTGTTCTCTTTGGATTTCCAGAAGGCATTCGATAAGGTGCCACATAATAGGTTACTGTACAAGGTAAAATTTCGCGGGGTTGGGTGTAATATATTAGCATGTAGAGAGGATTGGCAAACTAACAGAAAACAGAGAGTAGGGATAAATTGTTCATTGTTGATAAACAGTGACAAGTGGGGTGCTGTAAGGGTCGGTGTTGGTCCTCAACTATTTAAAATCTATATTAATGACATGGATGAAGGCACAAGATGTAATGTAAGCACGTTTACTGATGATAGAAAGATGAGTAGGGAGGCACGTTTTGAGGAGGACACTAATTATTGGCAGATGGAGAAATGTGTGCTTATCAACTTATCAAACAATAGAAGAAAAATGATAATTTAAATGGAGAAACCTTGCACAATGCTGCAGTACAGATAGTCCTGGGGGTCCTTGTGCATGAAACACAAAAAGTTCGTGTGCAGGTACAGCAAGTAACCAGGATGGCAAATGGAATTTTGATATTTATTGCAACGAGGATAACATATAAAAGCAGAGAGGTCCTGCAACAACTGTCATGGATATTAGTAAGGCTACACCTCGAGTACGTCATACAGTTTTGGTGTCTATATTTAAGGAAGGATATACTTGCATTGGAGGCTGTTCAGAGAAGCTTCACGAGGTTAGTTCTGCAGAAGACGGGGTTGACTTATGAAGATAGGTTCAGTAGGTATGGCCTAAACACATTGGAGTTCAGAAGAATGAGAGGTGACCTTATTGCAACACATAATATAATGAAGGGGCTCCACAAGGTGGATGCAGAGAGGATATGTCCACTCAAAGGGGAACATAAAACTGACGGACATAGTCTCAGAACAAGTGGCCGCCCATTTAAAACTGAGATGAGGAGGAATTTCTTCTCTCAGAGGGTTGTAAATCTGTGGATTTCTCTGCCCCAGAGAGCTGTGCAGGCTGGGTCATTGAATATATTTAAGGCGGAGCAATAATGGAAAAAAAGGTTTATGGTGATCGGGCAGGGAAGTGCAGCTGAATCCATGAACAGATCAGCCATGATCTTATTGAATGGTGAAGCAGGCTCGATGGGCCTAATGGCCTACTCCTGCACCTATTACTTATGTTCTTATTTTCTTTTGTTGTTATGTTGTTGTGTAGAATAAATTCCTCCTCATCTCTATTTTAAATGGGGTGCCCCTTGTTCTGAGACTCTGTCCCCTATTTTTACTTTCACTAGAGTGGAAATATGCTCTCTGTATTCACCTTTTCGAGCACCCTCATTAACTTCGATGTTTTGATAAGATCACTTTTCGTTCTTCTGAACTCCAATGAGTATAAGCCCACCATATTCGACTTTTCTTCAGAAGTCAACCACCTCATCTCCGGAATCAACCTAGTGAACCTTCACTGAACAGCTTCAAATGCAAGTATATCCTCCCTTAAATACGGAGACCCAAAATGTATGCAGTACTCTAGGTTTGGCCTCACCAATAACATACATACTTGTAGCAGGACCAATCAGCTTTTATACTTCATTCCCTTGAATAAAGGCCAACATTCAACTTGCCTTCTTGATTACCTGCTGTACCTGTATATAAAAATTCTGTCTTTCATGCAGGAGGAGACCCAGGGTCATCTGTATTCTCGCACTTTACAATTTTCCTCCATTTAAAACTAATTTGCATTTATACACTTTCTGCCAAAGTGCATAATCTCACGTTTTCCCACATTATACTGCAAATGACAAATGCTTGTTCACTCTTTTAGCCTGTCTATATTCGTTTGCTGATTTTTTGTGTCCATCTCACAATTTGCTTTCCTACCCAACTTCTGATCATCAGTTAACTTGGCTACATTACACTCGGTCACTTCATCGAAGTAATTAATATAGACTGCACGTTGTTGGGCACTCGCACCTATCCCTGCGGCACCCCACTATTTACTGTTTGCCAACTGGAAAATGACCCATTTATCCCGAATCTCTATTTTCTTTTAGGTAACCAATCCTCTACCAATGCTAATATATTTCCCCGAACCTCTTGGACATTCATCTTGTGCAGTCACATTTTACGTGGCTCCTTATCGAATGCTTTCTGGGAATCGAAATACAACACATCCACTGGTTACCTCTTATCCACTCTACTCGCTACATCCTCAAAGAACTCCAGTAACTTGTCAAACATGGTTTGTCTTTCATAAAACCATGATTGCTCCAAATGACATACTTCTTCATTAATAGTGGATTCCAGCATTATCCCACCAATGGATGTTAGGATAACTGATCTACAATTTGTTGTTTACTGTCTGGCTCCTTTTTTCATTATGGGCGTTGCATTTGTGGCTTTCCAATACGCTAGGAGCTTCCCAGACTCCCGGAGAATTTGGGAGATTACAACCAATGCATGCACGACCTCTTCAGTTACTTCTTTTAAGACCCTGGGATGTAAGCCGGCAGGTCCAGGGACTTGTCCACCTTTATGCCCATTACTTCACTGAGTACTATTTCTTTCGTGGAGTGAGATCCTTCCCTTCCTATAGCGCTGATTATCCGCAATTGGGATGTTTTTGTGTCTTCTACCATGAAGACCATTAATAAATAATTGTTCAACGTCACTGCTATTTCGCTGCTCTACATTATTAATTACACAGTCTCGTCCTCTAGGGAAACAACATTTACTTTTGACGCTTTTTTCTTTTTTGTGTGCCTGTAGAAACACTTAGTATCTGCTCGTTTACTTTCAGGTGGATGTGCAATTGAAGTGCCATAACGTAAGGTCTACGGACAAAGTGTTTGAAAGAATAATTCGGTTGGATAGCTTTTATTCGGACACGATGGCCCTAAAAGGCCATTATGTGTGCTGGAAATATCTATGTTTCTATGATTCAATAAGCTGCCTTTTAATATGATGATTGAAGCGCTACTTTTTCACCTCAAGCAAATTCATAACTAATAATGATCGAACTCAAACAATGAAAATGCATTTGTAGGACAAGCTACAAGGCCGTGGAATGCACTGGCCCAGCAGCAAATGTCAAACATGGTTTAGAAACCGGCAGCGTGTGGGTGGAAGGGCAGAGAGAGGCAAGAGAGCCACGGGAAAGCCACACAGCAGCTTCGAGAATTCCTCCCTGACTACATCATCGTTGCACACAACACGGATGATTTTGCTGTTAAAATGAATGAAAGGCAATTTAAGCTTGCAACTGTTCATCTTTCTGTCCTGTTGCAAACATAGGGAAATAGCTACAATAGGAGGCCAGCCTGCTCAGCCATTTAATTAGTTCAGGGCTGATCTGTACCATTTGCCCGCCATAATTTCATAAATCTTGATATCCGTGCCGAACATAATTTCCATCATCCTGATTTATGAAATTGTCAAATGACCCCCAATCACAACAGATTTTTAGGGTGCACGTTCTATTTTGCTCTGTGTGAAAAACTGATTTCTTACATCATCCATGAACGGAATAACACTCATGTTGTGAACATACCCCATTCTGTGGGACCCTCGCACCTGAGGAAATCGTGCATCTATCTTACACATATTTGTTTGCAGTTCTCAACCAAGTTCACACCCAGATCATTAACTGCAACTATGATTCAGAAATTGAGCACGTGTCTCTTTCAATGATGATACTTTGCACCCTATCTCTGTGATTGGATGCGTTGTAGATCAGTGGTAGTGGGAGGCAACAACTTCGGGATATGGGCCATGACAGGCACTGCTGCTTATCATGGCTGCCTCACACCTCGCGGGTGCTGCAGGGATTTGAACTCCTTCATGTGTCCCACAGGTAGAATCAGTGAGCAGTGACAAAGTTCGCCCATATAAGGAAGAGCTTTTATATGAGTGTACTTGAGATAATACTGGGTCCATATATAGGCAGGGTGTCATTTTTTGGGATACTGATGATGCAACAGGATTTCGGGAATACGTCGAACTCTAGATAAGTGGACTGCATGTTTGATTCACGCCCGGGTCTCGGACGCTTTTATACCAGATGAGTGTCTCAATAAATCGTAACCCCTCAGAAAAACCACATTCACCTGTCAATATTTAGCGGTCGAGTTTCTCGGAACGATGTGTGCCATCCTTTCATTTATGCATTTGTTCAACCTCCGGGAAAAGACGGAGATATAAACAATTTAGAGGGAAATATTCTAAACATAACTACAAGTCAGTGTCTTTGGTTCGATTGTCCACGCTGCGCAGCCGCAGATAAGACTAGTGCAGTGATGCAGCACAAGGTCACTTCCAGTGTCGTCAACACCAAATCCTCCCTAAAATTCTATCCCGCAGCACTGGAATGGTTCTATAGAATAGAATGATATGGATGTATACTGCACTACCCATTGTGCAACATAGGCTCTCCCGAGCCAGAACATTTCAGTGCATTTAACGTGTTTTTTGGCGTCATCATAACATTGCCAAACTCAATCTAAGTTTTCCAGTCACAATCGTGCAGACAATTATATGGTGGGACTGTGAGGAACATGTTTGTAGCCAGCGAGCGGGGCGGTTTTCCAGCTCCCATCAAACAGCTTGATTTTCCGCCCTAAAATATGTCATGCAAATATGGAATACATGTAGGGCCTATTTTTCAAAATTCTCAGCAATCTGTACAGGAGAATCCTTGCTTGTGTTGCATATGATGCAGGAAACATGTATAGCTAATCCATCAGTTTAAACAACGTCCCATGTGTACCGAATGTCTTGTCTAAGCGTTCAATTCGAATCTGTTTCTGGCACATTTTTCTTAACATCATAGTTAACACTAGTTTATGAATGAATACGGCCCACTCCTTCCTATAAACAAGAAATACTAAAGCTCTGCTTTGAAACTCGCAACTGCTCCTGAAACATTGTGGCACATTGGATTCTAAATGCTCACATGGAACCGCTAATAAGTTGATAAGTGCGGACAGAACAAGTGTACTTTGAAAGTCGCTAGAAATCTCACAACCAAAACCATTGCCTGCCCATGGTGAGGCTCAAACTCACAACCTCGGATTGCCCACGCCTGAACTATCATATCAGTAATGCGCAATAACGAATTGCGCCACTAAAGCCACACCATGATACGCTGAGGCATCAGTACTCCCATCATACAGCTGGAATTTCCACCGGTCTTATAAATGAGACGACATAGAATCAGACAGCTCAGAAATAGGCCATTAATCCCATCGTCTCTGTGCCGCTCACTGAAAAATGTGACAAGTTATTCCCACGCCACCAATTTTGAGCTATAGCCTTCCTTTACATTTCTGTGTATATGTATATTTGTCACAACGCCAGACGGGTATATTCACCTTGGAGTGAGTGCAACCTATGGCTCTCCTAATGACATAGAAACATAGAAACATAGAAAATAGGTGCAGGAGCAGGCCATTCGGCCCTTCTAGCCTGCACCGCCATTCAATGAGTTCATGGCTGAACATTCAACTTCAGTCCCCCATTCCTGCTTTCTCGCCATACCCCTTGATCCCCCTAGTAGTAAGGACCTCATCTAACTCCTTTTTGAATATATTTAGTGAATTGGCCTCAACAACTTTCTGTGGTAGAGAATTCCACAGGTTCACCACTCTCTGGGTGAAGAAGTTCCTCCGCATCTCGGTCCTAAATGGCTTACCCCTTATCCTTAGACTGTGACCTCTGGTTCTGGACTTCCCCAACATTGGGAACATTCTTCCTGCATCTAACCTGTCTAACCCCGATAGAATTTTAAACGTTTCTATGAGGTCCCCTCTCATTCTTCTGAACTCCAGTGAATACAAGCCCAGTTGATCAAGTCTTTCTGGAATCCAGGGACATAACACAAAATTAGAGCTGTATTCCATTGAAATTAGAATGATAACGTGTGATTTGATCGGAAATGTCAAGATATTAACGGGAAATGTCAGTGTAAGCAGAGAAAAACGTTTCCCGCTGTCTGGGGAATCTCGGAACAGGTGGTATAGTCAAAGAATTAGAGCCAAAAGTGAAAATAAATAACACTTCTACTCACAAATGATGGTAGAAATGTGGAACTCTCTTCTGCAAACGAGAGGTGCAAACCTCCTGACATTCGAACACAGGACGACATTCACAAACATTAGCGGGAACAGCATGTTGTAGACACTGCTAAGCGAACCGACAACCGACGGATCAGATCAAAGCTCTGCAATCTTGCTAAATATAGTCATTCATTTTTTCAGTTAATTTAATTAATTCCTGGGATTTTGGTATCGCTGGCAAGGCCAGCATGGATTGCCCATCCCTAATTTTCTTGAGAAAGTGGTGGTGATCCGCCTTCTTGAACCACTACTGTCCATGTGTTGAAGGTTCTGTGAAGGATGGACTTGCAGGATTTGACCCACTGATGATGAAGCAACAGTGATATATTATCAAGTCCGGATGGTGTGGAACTAGGAGAGGAACTTGGAGGCGATGCTGCTCCCGAACTCCTGCTGTCCTTGCCGTTCAAGATGGACGAGGTTGCGGCATTGGGAGATGCTGTTGAAGAAGCCTTGGCAAGTCGCTGCGGTGCAACTTCTAGATGGTACACACTGCAGTCACTGTGCGCCACTGGTGGAGGCAGTGAATGTTTTCGGTGGTCGATCGGATGCGAATCAAGCGGGTTGCTTTGTCTTGGAAGCTGTCGAACATCTTCAGTGTCGTTGGAGCTACACACATCCAGGTAAGTAAATGTATTCCAAAACACTTCAGATTTTTGCCTTGTAGATGTTGGAAAGTGATTCGGGAGTAGGAGGTGAGAAACTATCAGCAGGATATCCACCCTCTGACCTGATCCTATATCGGATTACTTGTTGTTACATAGGATTAAATAGCATACAGTATCATAGAATCTTATAAATTGACAGCACAGAGGGAGAGCATTTCGGCCCATCGTGTATGCAACTGCCAACCAAGAGCTATCTAGCCTAATCGCAATTTACAGCACTTGGGACGTAGTCCGTTAGGTTACGGCACATTAATTGCACATCCATTTATTGTTTAAATGTGGTGAGGACTTTTCCCACATCACCCTCTCTAGCAGTGGGTTCCAGGCCCCCACGACACTCCGGGTGGATAAATTACGCCTCATAACTCGTGGAATCCTCTCCAATAACATTAAATCTATGGCTCCTAGTTTGTGTCCTGTCTGCCATGGAAACAGGTGTTCCTATCTACTCTATCCAGGTTTCTCATCATTTTCTACAGCTCAATAAGGTCTCACTTCAGCATGCTCTATTCCAAAGAAAGCACAAGCAGCATCTGCACACTTTACTTAGCCAAATGCCTGCAGTCCAGGCAACATTCTTGAAAACCTCCACAGCACCCTTTCCAATGCAAGCACATCTTTCCAGAAACGTGCTGACCAGGACTACAAGCAGATATCAGTACTACGGCCTAAACTGTGTTGTTTTATAATTCAAGTATAATGTCCTTGCTCTTGTATCCCATGCCTCGACTAATAAAGAGTAGTATTCCTCATGCCTTCCGAACCACCTTATGTACCAGGCCTCTTCAGGGATATATGGTCCTGCACTCCAACGCCCCTCTGTTCATCTACACATCTCAGTGGTGTAACATGTAATGGTTATTGCCTTGCCTTGTTGGACCTCCCCAAATGCATTACCTCACACTTATCCGGATTGAATTCCATTTGCTACTGTTCTGCCCACCTTGCCAGTTGTAGTGGAATTTTTTGGCTATGCCTGCTATGAACCTAATTTGGACTCCAACATCCGCTGAACCAGAGTCATGAAGATAGGTGAAGCATGACAATGGACGGATGGAGGGGGCACACAGCTGCACGTTTGTTCTTACTGATATCTGCTTGTTCTTCAGCTTATAAAGGGGAACTGAATGTTTAGACAACGATCTCAGGGTCTCACGTAACTTATTGCGGAATGTGTCTATTTTTCTGTTGTACCCTTGATGAAACACGCAGTTGTAGTATGCGATCTTAAATTCGGGGCACTCTTTGCCAATTGGGGAGTTTCTGGTGTTATGGTTGCAGAACCTGAGAACAGATCTCAGACGTGGTCACGTCTACAAATACATATATTAAACTTACGTATTTTCCCACTTAAAGCAGACGGGTGTCTCGAGTCTTCTTCTTTGACATAGATTTGTACTCCAACATTTTTAGCATCGTGGCACGAGTAGGACCTGGCGGAGGGGTCACAACAAGAGTGAGTGACTTTTAAATACCACTCACAAATTCGGTGACCTGGAAGTCGATGATCAGATCGGGCACAGATCTGAATCAAGTGAGGTCTGCGGAGTGGGTAAGACACAATTTTAATAATCGGTACTTTACAGAAATACGTTTTAAAGTAGGAATTATAAGTTAGTGACAATGTTGTTGCCCCAAAGGACCGGTTAGTAATTGTAAGTAAGCAGTTAGATGAACTGGGAGATCTTGGGTAGGATTAAAGTCGCGCGAAGGGGGCAGTGCGGTGAGACCGCCCATAACCGGCTCACAGAATGGCGTTGGGGAAAGAATTAGACTATGGTGAGGAAGGCACCGTTACTAAATTCTATGCAGGCGACCGGAAGGCCTTAATCGACAAGATGCTTAAGGATGGATGGGGTCCCGAGAAGGATCCCACTCGCAAAATACGACAACTATTGACTGTTGTAACCTCCTCGAAGGGCTGAGCCAACAAGGAAACTTCTGTGGGACTACATTGGTTGATGATAACGAGGTGGGGGTGGAGGGGTGGGGTTGTAAGGAGGAATGGTTGTGATGGGAATAATCGAAAGGTCACTTCTGTGGAGACAGAAGTACAGACAGTCTCTGTAAATAATTTTAAAATAAGATGGTAAACAGAGCGCTTTAATGGAAAATGGTCCAGTGAGTGGGAAATAGAACGGTTAAAATTGACTGATGATAAGCTAGAATTAAAAGTATGTTCGAGCTCGCACTGGTAAATAGTACAATTATATGCTGGAAATGCGGAGAACGAAGTAAAGATATTGTGTACCGACCAGGTAGGAAGTTCAGTCGATACAAAACATAGAGAGTCAAGCGATAGAAAGCATTTACCCCAGAATATCCATACCTGCAGTGGGGGAGGGCCCTGGAGAATAGTCCCGTGCGACCCACTCCCGAACTATTGCCCCACCAAAAGGAAAGGGACCGCAAACAGTCTGGTATGGAGATCGGAGGGAACAATGCTGTATGAGAATGTATACCCTGAAATTCTATCTGTAATATTAAATATAACCAATTTAGGACTGCCAGAAAAGTGTGACCCGAAAGTAAGGGCGCTATAAACCCGTTTGCTGCTGGAGATATTGGAAGACTATCGGGATGTCTCAGGGGCATCTAGCTTTCTCGATCCTTTCAAGACAAGCCATACACGGAGGCATGAACGGGATTTGGTCAATGATATCCTGACAGGAGTAAACACGGGAACAAAATTTGTTAACGTCCAAGGTATGCAATGTCGAGAGGAACAAACAGAGCGGGTCAAAGACACAGTCAGGTTTCTGCTATAGAAAGGGATAGGAAACAGCGAGGACCTTGCTAGCGAAAGAGATGGGACAGAGGGGAGCTTAGTTAAAGGGATTATTGTGCTGGAGGACCACCCTGCCACCATTAATCACCGGATTAACCTAGAATTTAATAAAGAAAAGGATGAGTTTCAGCCAGACATCTGCCACACTTACGGTGGATGGATGATCGGGCAGGTCAGAAAAGACCTGGACCAAACACACTGGGGCAAAGACCCGGAGTGGATTAACAGCAACCATCTGTTCCGCCCAGCAGAGCAACCGGTGCAACTGGACGCATGGACGATGATAGGAATGACAAGAGTATTTCCATCGACAGGCAGATGCAACGATTCCCATGCTACCCTGGAGACGATGGTCCTCATGCTTCCAGTAATGGAAAAGGCGGAGTATGGACATTTTCCCCAGTTTGAGGTGGAGAAACTGGGTCGAATCCGGGTTGAGAACTAGATGCGGTATTACTGATGGATGAATATGTGATCAAACGGAACGGAACCACGAGTGGGGTCTCATTATCAGGTTGCCGCAGGATAAGAAGCCTAACGATATGTGCACATCCAGTGGACTGGGGGAGTAACGACAAGTGCGGATTTAATCGGACGAAGGGATATTTCTTAGAAATAAGCCCATCAGAGTATTAACCAACTCATTCAGCCTCCTGTGGAAAAGGTGAGTACTGTGTGGTAACCAACCAACTAACTGATGACTATGGCATTTATCACTGAAACATCCCGAACACCAGCTTCTGCTTCACCGCGAGTCCAGCAGTAACGATTGGAGGAGCGCGAATGAAATATATCCATGCTCGAGAAACTATTAAGCTGAACTTGACTGATGAAATTAAGCAAGCTTTATACCAATACGACATTAAGCTGCCTGCCCAATACATCACCTGCCTGCGGACCTGAAGTATATCAAAGACCTCACTCTGGCAAGCATAAAACGATACCACATTATTGAAAAGGAACTACGTATATTGGAAAAAAATGTATTGCAAAAGGCCTTCAATATACGCCTTTGTATGAGAAGGCGTGGAACTGGGAACTGAATATTAATATGCACCATGGGATATGAATAATCTCACACATATTAGTCGCTGTAGAATTGGTTTTGTCATTGAGATACTTGTTTCTGTGTTGGACTTCTTATAAACTCCGCAGGACAAAGAAGTGAACGCTGACTACTGTATTAGAGGTCAGACATTATTGATTACAGGAATCTAATTCAGAAAGGTCTGGATCTCAGTTCTCCCCAACCTAGCGGCTGATCACCACAGCAGGTGCGGGGAAAATGAGAAGCGGAGTGACAAAGGTGATCAATTGGGCTGGCCAAGGATCAAAAGGAGGAATATTGTAGGGGGAGTTTTTTTGGTAATTCCTGCTATGAACCTAATTTGGACTCCAATATCCGCTGATCCTCTGTCATGAAGATAGGGGAAGCAAGACAAGGGACGGATGGAGAGGGCACACAGCTGCTCGTTTGTTCTTACTGTTATCTGCTTGTTTTCCTGCGGATAATGAGCAACTGAATTTTGAAACAATGACCTCAGGGTCTCATATACATTGTTTGAAATGTGTCTATTCTTCCGTTGCAACCTTGATAACACACGCAGTTTTAGTTTGCGACCTTAAAAATGGGGCACTCTGGGCCAGTCACGGTGTTTCTGGCGTGATGGGTTGCGGTACCTGAGCAAAGATCTCGGATGTCACCACGTCTACAAATACGTATATTAAACTTGTGTGTTTTCCCAAATAAAGCAGACGGGTGACTCGAGTCTTGTTCTTTGAAATAGATTTTTATCCCAACACCAGTACATTGATATCTTCCAGCTATCGGCATCTTTCTTCTTCAATATCAATGGCAATGAAACCGGCCCTTCCGCCCCAGCAGTCCATGCTGTCATGCAGGATCCAATTCAGCCACCTCTCATCTTTCCTCATCTAAATCTATCAGCATAACTGTCTATTGCCTTCTCCCGCATATGAGTGTCTAGCCTTCACTTAAATGCATTTATGCTATTTGCTCCAACCACTCCCTGTTGTAGCGAGCTCCACGTCCCCACCAATATTTTGGTGAGAAAGTTTCGTTTGAATTCCTTGTTGGATTTCTGGTTGACTGTCTTACATTCATCGCGTCTACTTATGCTGCTCCCCACAAGTGGGAACATTCTCTCTGTATCTGTTCTATCGAAACCTTTCATAATTTTAAGGTCCTCAATTCGGTCACTCTTCAACCTTATTTTTTCAAAGGAAAGGATAACCTGGATAACTTCCATGATTCTCAAAGCTGTACCTCCAGAAATAAAGCCACACACATGGTTTGCTTTTCTTGACGTTGTTAACCTGTATGGCAACTTTTACTGATTTGAATAATTGTACTCCGTGTTCGCTTTGTTTGTCTACCCCACACAGGGTCGCATCCTCAAAATAATAAGAGATCTCCCTCTTCTTCCTACAATATATAACACCTCACATTAATCTGCGTTGAACTTCGTTTTCCAATTGTATCCCCATTCTGTAAGTTTAGTAATGTCCTCCTGCAATTTCTTGCATTCGTCCTCTGTATTCACTAACCCCACCACCGCCACCGCCACACAAAGTTTAGCTATGCACAAAGATAGAAATTGTAAATTCAGGTGAGTTTATAATGGGGAATGAAAGAAATGGCAGACCAATTGAACCAATTCTTTGGTTCTGTCTTCACGAAGGAAGATACGAATAACATTACGAAAGTACTAGGGGACAGTGGGTATAGTGAGAAGGAGGAACTGAAGGATATCCTTATTAAGCGGGAAATTGTGTTGGGAAATTGATGGGATTGAAGTCTGATAATTCTCCGAGGCCTGATAATCTGCATCCCAGAGTGCACAAGGAAGTTTCCCTAGAAATAGTGGATGCATTGGTGATCATTTTCCAACAGTCGATCGACTCTGGATCAGGTCCTGTGGACTGGAGGGTCGAAAATGTAGCACCACATTTTTAAAAAGCAGGGAGCGAGAAAACGGCTAATGATATCCCGGTTAGCCTGATCAGTAGTAGGCAAAATGTTGGAATCAATCATTAAGGATGAAATAGCAGCGCATTAGGAAAGCAGTGACAGGATCGGACCAAGTCAGTATGGATTTATTAAAAAGAAATCGTTCTTGACGAATCTTCCTGAATTTTTTGAGGATGTAGTAAGCAGAGTGGACAAGGGAGAAACAGTAGATGTGGTGCATTTGGAATTTAAAAAGGCTTTTGACAAGGTACCGCACAAGACATTGGTGTGCAACATCAAAGCACATGGTATTGGGGGTAAGATACTGACGTGGATAGGGAACTGGTTGGCAGACAGGAGGCAGAGCGTCGTGATAAACGGGTCCTTTTCAGAATGGCAGGCAGTGACTAGTAGAGTGCCACAGGGCTCAGTGCCGGAAGCCAAGCTCTTTACAATGTACATTTACGATTTAGATGAAGGAATAGAGTGTAATATCTCAATTTTACTGATGACCCTAAACTGGGTGGCAGTGTGAGCTGTGAGGATGACGCTAACAGGCTGCAGGGTGACTTGGACAGGTTCGGTGAGTGGGCAAATACATGGCAGATGCAGTATAATGTGTATAGATGTGAGGTTATCCATTTTGGGGGCGATAACACGAAGGCAGAATATTATCTGAATGGCGGCAAATTAGGAGTAGGGGAGGTGCAACGAGACCTGGGTGTCATGGTTCATCAGTCACTGAAAGTGGGCACACAGGTACAGTAGGCGATAAAGAAGGCAAGTGGTATGTTGGCCTTCATAGCTAGGGGATTTGAATATCGAAGCAGGGAGGTCTGAATGCAGCTGTACAGAGCCTTCGTGAAGCCTCACCTGGAATATTGTGTTCAGTTTTGTTCTTCTAGGCTGAGGAAGGACGTTTTGCTCTTGAGGGAGTGGAGCGAAGGTTGTCCAGACTTATTCCAGAGCTTCCTGGGCTTTCATATGAGGAGAAACTGGATCAACAGAAACTTTATTCACTAGAGTTTAGAAGGATGAGAGGGGATCTCATCGAAACTAACATGATTCTGACGGGACTGGACAGGATAAATGCAGGAAGAATGTTCCCGATGTTGGAGAAGTCCAGAACCAGGGGACATAGTTTTAGGATAAGGAGTTGGCCTTTTAGGACTGAGATGAGGAGAAACGTCTTCAATCAGCGAGTTGTTAATCTGTGGAATGCCCTGCTGCAGAGAGTTGTTGATGCCAGTTCACTGCATATATTCAAGAGGGAGTTAGATATGGCCCTTACGGTTAAAGGGGTCAAAGGGCATGGAGAGAAAGCAGGAAAAGGTTACTGAAGGAATGATCCGCAATGAACTTATTGAATGGCGGTGCAGGCTCGAAGGGTCGAATGCACAAATCCTGCACCTATTTGCTATGTTTCTATGTTTCTATGGACCTAAATCATTAATGTAAATTATGAACTACAGTAGTCCCAGCACTGATTCACGTGGAACACCACCATTTACCTTCTGCCAATGTGAGTAGTTATATTTGACTTGCCTGGTCCAGATAAGTTCGTGATGAATGTTGGCCAGCAGGATGTTGTAGCTGGGGGATTATGTGGTGGTCAGACGTTGAATGTCAAGTGGTGCTGCTTTGACTATCGCTTGCCGGAAATAGTCACTGCCTGGCACTTATGTGATGCCGAGTTTAATAATCTGCTGGATGTGGATATTTGTTGCATACAATAACATATGCAGAGTAGTTGCTGATAGGATAGTGAATGATTGACAAATGCATTCTGTATGTATCGAGATTCGTGAAGATAAATTTTAACAGCCAGCGGAGAATGTTAAAGAGAGGGAAGATAGATTATGAAAGTAAATTACCACGACACGTAACAATTGTAAAAACTGATAGTAAGAGTTTCTACCGGTACGTTGAATGAAAAAGTGTTGCGAACTAAATGTTTGTCCCCTGGAGGATGAGACTGAGGCATTAATAATGTAGAACCGGGAAATGGCAAAGTCGTTGAACACATATTTTGTATCGGTCAAAGGACGAAGTTCGAAGGTAGAAGGCTGTAAAAACATCCTAATAGTGGAAAAACAAGGGGTGATAATGATAGAGGATCGTAATGCATTATGGGACTAAAGACGGTCCAGTTCACTGGACCTGACTGCTCACATCCTTGGGTCTTAAGAGAAGTTGCTTTATTGATATTGAATGCATTGGTTGTTATTTACGAAAATGACCGGGATTCTCGAGCGCTCCCAGCGGCTTGGAAAACAGCAAATGTAATACCACTATTTATAAAAATGAGGCAGGTAAAAAGCAGGAAACTATCGACCAGTTAACCTAAAACCATTCGTTGCGAAAATGCTGGAGTCCATTATTAAGTAAGAAGTAGCGGGACATTTCGAAAAACATGATTCAATCAAGCAGAATCAGCATGGTTTCATTAAAATGAATTGATGATTGCCAAATTTGCTGGAGTACTTTGAGGATGTAACGAGCAGGTGGATTAGAGTGAAGAAGCAGATGTGATGTATTTCGACCTCTGGATGGCTTTCGTTAAGTGACACGTAGGTTATTACTGCACAAAGTACAATCTCACGGGGTTGGATTTAAAATATCGGCTAACTGTCAGAAAACCGAGAGTCTGGATAAATGGATCATTTTCCGGTTAACAGTGACTAGTGGGTTGCGGCAGGGGTCAAGTATTTACAGTCGAGATTAATGTCTTGGATGAAGGGTGTAAAGTAGCCAAGTTTGCTGATGATACAAAGATTGGTGGGAAAGCAAATTGTGATAAGGATGCAAACATCTGCAACGGGATATAGATAGGTTAATTGCATGGGGAAAAAAAATTGGCAGATGGATTATAACGTGTTAAAATGTGAGGTTATCCACTTTGGTAGAAATAATAGAAAATCATTTTTTATTTTAAATGGAGAAACATTGCAAAGTGCTGCAGTACAATGAGACCTAGGGGTGCTTGTGCATGAAATACAAAAGGTTAGTATGCATTGACAGCAAGTAATAAGGAAGGCTATTTTAATGCTGGCCATTTTTAAAAGGTGGATAGAGTATAAAAGCAGAGAACTGGAGCTGCAACTGTACAGGGTATCGGTGAGACCACACCCGGAGTATTGTTTGCAGTTTTGGTCTCCATATTTAAAGAAGGATTTACTTGCAGTGGAAACTGCCCACAGAAGGTTTACTTGGTTGATACCGCTGTTGAGGGGGTTGACCGTTGAACAAAGATTGGGTAGGTTGACCCTATACACACTGGAGTTCAGAAGAATGAGAGGTTATCTTATTGAAACGTATGACAATAAGCGGGCTCGAAAAAGGGGAATGCAGAAAAGATATGTCCACTCATTGGTGAAACTAAAGCTAGAGGAATCGTCTTAGAATAAGGGGTCGCACATTTTAAACTGAGATGAGGAGAATTTTTTTTCTCTCAGAGCGTAGTAAATTTATGCAATTCTCTGCCCCAGGGAGCAGAAGAGGCTGGGTCATTGAACAGATTTAAAGTCGAGATGGACAGTTTTTTGAGAGATAAACAAGTAAAGGGTTATCGGGTGCGCGAAGAGCTGTGGAGTTGAGGCCAAGATCAGATCAGCCATGATCTTATTGAAAGGTGGAGCAGGCTGGAGGGGCCAAAAGACCTACTCGTGCTCCCATTTCTTATGTTCTTATGATGTAATTGATGGATAGTGCAGGATTTAAAGACGCCTGGATAATATCAGCTTTTAACATCAAAGTATGTTGAATGTAGCGATTCACAAAAAGGCTGGTTAGTTCAATTGATTAGAAAGTGGTGTTACTAATGCCACAGTCGTCGGTTTGAACCTCTTGCGGCCCATTGACATTTCTTTGTGGGGCGTTTTATATTTTCTTTTTGTTGTTTTTCATCAGTTTTAAATCTTTGGAAGGAAACTCACGGAAGTCATATAAATACTTCGAAATAATGCTGCAAATTGTTACTTCTGCCGAGAGTTCATAAACCTGACAACTTAGCACTGTGTTTTTCTGGCCACAGCTATTAGTTGACCTGCCGAGTTTTTTCGAGCATTTATTGAACAATTCCATATGCAGCATCTACTCCACTATGCATTTTATTTTGGAGCCGTGTCCCAGTTTGTATTATGAAAGAAATTGTTCCAAAATAAGTTGGAGTTTGGAAATTGAAAATAAGTATAATCCGAGGATTGGTGCTTCAGTGGTAGAATGCTCGCCGACTCTTAAATCTGCGCAGTCCGTTCTCTCGGACAAGAACATCTTTCCTGTAATGTGTTGACCAGAACTGCATGCAGACTTTATCTGTGTTCCAACTCGGGATTTTTGTAGCATTTCAAGAATAACCGCCCTGTTCTTGTATTCCATGCCTCTCCTGTTAAACGTACGTATCCCGTATGCCTTCTTAGCCATGTGTCCTTCTACCTTCATGGATCTGAGTACATGCTTTCCAAGGACCCTATTTTCCTCTATGTGTCGCAGTGCCCTACCACTGATTGTTTATTCCCTTGCCTTTTTGCCCTGCCCAAATATATTACCTCATACTTCTCCAGATTGAATTACATTTTCCACTGTTCAGCCCATCTGTTCAGTGCATTTATATATTCCTGCTGTCTACTGCTTTCCTCCTCATTATCAAATACAGGGCAGGATTTAGTATAATCTTAAATATTCTTAATCATACATCCTGCATTCAAGTCTAATCATTGCTATGTACCGCAAAAAGCTAGAGGCCAAGAACTGAGCCCTGGGGAACCTCACTGGAAACACAATTCCAACCACGCCTGTGCATGTTGGCATATTCCAAATATAAGGAATGGGTGAATAAGGTGGAGGAGCTGAAAGCACAGATAGACACCTTGAAATATGATGATACATTAACGATTATAGAAACATGGCATAAAGAGGGGCAGGGTAGGCATCTCTAGATTCCTGGTTACAAGGTTTTCAAACAAGATAAGGATGGGCATAAAAATGAAGGGGTGACAATTTTTGTTAAATAAACAATTACAGCTGTGAGAAGGGTTCATACGTTAGAAGGATTTTCAATAGAAGCTAAATGGGTTCAACATAAGTACAAAAAGTGGCAAACGCATTACAGGGATTGAACGACAGGCCCACAAACAATCCTAGGGAGTTAGAAGAAGCAATCTGTTGGCGAATATCTGAAAAATGCACACATATTAGGTAGCAATAGTGGGCGATATCAATTACTTTAATATTAACTGTGATATAAGTCGTGAAAATGTATTGACGGCACAGAATAGCTCAATTGCATTCAGGATAACTTTTTGTTAGCCAAATAATAGCAAGCCAAAAAAGGGATGTTGCGTTTTTGTACTTAGTTTTACGTAATTAAGCTGGGCAGATGGAAATCATATCAGTGGGGCAGTCACTGCAGTGCACCCGCGAAGCTGAGAACTTCGTGGATAGCACGATTCTTGATGTGGTCACCTCGCACCTTAAACGTGTGCAGGATGAGAATGAATGTGCAGCCGCCAGACTGAAGAGGAGGAACAGCCAGGTAGTTCAGGATTCAACTGAGTTCTTCTCACTCTCCACCCAGCTTCCTGTTCTGAGTACTGGTGTGGGGGTGGGTGGGTGGATCGTTCTTCGGGGAATGCAGCCAGAGCCAGGTCCACAGCACCACTGCAGGCTCAGCTGCCCAGGAGGTAGGAAGACGAGTGGGAGCAATATTGGTAAAAGATTCAATAGTTAGCCGTGCAGACACCCCGCAGACATCACTCCAGAATGATATGTTGCCTCTATGGTGCCAGGATCACGGATATAACTGAGCGGTTGCAGGGGATGCTGGGCGGATAGGGTGAACAGCCAGAGGACTTGATACATTATGATACCAATGTCACAGGTCGCAAGTGGGATGAGGCACTGCATGTTGATTTGGGGGAGCTAGGAGAGGGATTAAAAAGCATGAGGTGCAGCATTTTTTTTGTGGTGGAGGAGAAGCGAGAGATCATGGCGAAGGTGCTGCGAATGTTTGTGTCGGAGAAGCGGCCAGATATTTTGGCGGAGGAGCACTGACACATCGTGGTGGATGTGCAGCGAATGCTTTTGTTGCACAGGAACAGCAAGAGATCGTGGTAGAGAAAAGGTCAGAGATCGCGGTGGAAATGGAGCGAATGATTGTGGCGGAGGAGTGGTGAGAGTTCGTGGCAGAGGTGCGACAAATGAAGGTACGGGGCACAGAATAGGCGACGGCCCAGGGGCAGCACGGGCTAGCCCACACTGCGAAATGTGTGTGCACTCGGTCCATGCAACAGAGCAGTTCTCCAGTGATCCAGCTTAACCCATGCCACGAGATAAACTCCTAGCTCTGTCAAGTCCCGATTGTGGCTTATGTGCAAAGGTCACCACACGTTAAAAACATCCACTCGCTGGCATCTTCCACCCTTCAATTTGTGTTCCGGACTGAATTATCGGGTCCTTCATTGAAACAACTGTAAACTCATGCTGAAACAAGTCATCCTTGTTCGAAAGATCGTCTAAGTTGATGATAAAAAACAGCACCACAACGTTAGTAAATTCGGCTTATGCCCGGTGCCACGTGCCAGCGAGGAGAATTATATTAGAGCATTTACTGTAACATGACTGAAAGAAGGGCAGGTACGATAGGTCAACATTCCTGGTTACTTGTTTGTCAGGCAGGTGAGAGGGAGGATAAAACCGAGGGGAGTGGGGAGGTCGCAGTATTGATTAAGTAAACAATTGCAGCTGTGAGGTGAGATAATGTGTTAGAAGGGTCTTCAATTCAGGCTATACGAGATAAATTGAAGAATATAAAAGGGGCTGGGAGTGTCGGAGAGGTGCCAAGAGGGAGATCGACGAGCAAATATATAGGCAAATGCTGAGAAGTGCAACAATTTGAGGGCAATAATAGAAGGCGATTTCAACTACGCTAATATTAACTACGAAAGAATTGGTGTGAAAAGTATAGCAGGTGCAGAATTCCTGAACGTTATTCAGGAGATCATTTTTAGCCAATATGTAGCAAGTCCAACATCATAGGGGGCGGTTCTGGGCTTAGATTGAGCGAATGATTCTGAGCAGGTCGAAGGTGCATCAATCGGGAGCATTTTGGTGCCTGTAATCATAACTCAGTTAGATTTAGTGTAGTTATGAAATTGACAAAGTTACATCAGGAATATAAAATCTCAAGTTGGAAAAAGTCAATTTTGGCAAACAGAGATCGGTTTTCGCCACAGTGGACTGGGAATATCTACTTGAAGGCAAAAGCTGTGTTAGAGCATTGGGAGGCATTCAATGAGCAGATCCTCAGGGTCCAGGACAAATATGCTCCTTAAAGGGAAAGGGTGAGACTAACAACTCTAAAGCCACTTGATGTCAAGGTGCTTGCAGCGTAGAATAAAGAAAATAGGGGTACATAAGCCAAAGATTGGGCTCAATAGTTCAGAAATTCTGGAGGAGTAAAGTAAGTGCAAAGTTCAAATTTAAAACGAAATTGGGAAAGCAAAGAGAGATAATGAAAATATATTGCCAAGTAAATCAAGGAAAATGCAAAGATTGACAAATGCATTCAGAGGAAAGGATATCAAAAGAAAGTGTAGAGATCATTAGAGACGATAAAGGTAATCTGTGTGTGGAGGCAGAATATGTGTGTATGCTTTTAATGAATACTTTGCAACTGTGTTCTCAAAAGTGAGGGTCAATGCAGACGTTGCAATCGGTGAGAAGTGTGAAATATTAACTGAAATAATCATAGTGAGAAAGGTAGTATTGAGGGATTTAATAGCTTTGAAGGTGGAAAACTCCACAGGGCCGAGAGAAGGAAAAGAGGAAATAGTACAAGGTCTGATCATGATAATACTCTCTGACTACAGGTGTCGTGCCAAAGGACTGGAGGACTGCTAATGTCGTAGATTTGTTTAAAAATGGATCGAAGAACAATTAAAGACCAGTCAGCCTTACCTCGGTTGTGGGAACATTATTTGTAAAGATTCTGAGGAACAGGATAAATATTCATTTGGAAAGATACAGATTAATCAAGGACAATCAGCATGGATATGTTAAGGGAAGATCGTGTCTGAGTAAATAGATTTCATTTTCTGATGGGGTGACAAGTGCATTTTTTGTAGTGCAGGTGGATTTTCGCAAGGCTTATGACAAGTTCCCATATGACAGACTGCTCACGAAAGTAAAAGCCCATGGGATCCAAGGCAAAGTGGCAAAGTTGAATCCAAAATTGTCTCGGAGGCAGGAAGCAAAGACCAAAACGTGTTTTTGGAACTGAAAAGCTGTTCGAGGGAGGATCCGCCGGACTCCGTAGGAGGATCCTTTTTCTTTGTGGTGTGTATCAATGATTTAGATTTGAATGAAGGGCATATGATTAAAACGTTTGCAGATGAATCAAAAATTGGCTGAGTGGTAGATAATGAAAAATAACGTTGTTGAATGCAGGAAGATATCAATTAAATGGTCAGGTGGGCAGAATCGTGGCTTATGGAAACGAATATGTAGAAACGTGACGTAATACATTTGAGGACGGCGAACCAGCCAAAGGGACGCACGTTAGATGGCAGGACACTGAGAAGTGTAGTGGAACAAAGGGAACTTTGAATGCATGACCACAAATCCGTGAATGTTGCAGGACAGGCACAACATATCGTGCAGAAGGCAGACGGAATGCTTTCCTTAATTTGTCGAGGCATAGAATAAAGAGGGATGATATGTTAGAGAGATAATCATGTGTGTCATATGGGCCAAATTGATAAATAAAAAATGGGCGATCACACTGCTGCGTGTGCATTATAGACCACAAAACTGTGGGAGGGAGATGACAGATAAAATATGTAGGCAAATTGCTGTGGGGCATAAACCATAGGATAGTAATCGTCGGGGATTTTAACTATCCAAATATTGGGAAACATATAGTGTAACGGGGAAAGAGTGTAGAATTCTTAAAATGTATTCAAGATAATTTATTTCACTCAGTATGTAACAAGTCCAAGAGGAGATGTGGCGGTTTTGGATTTTGTTTTGGGAAATTAAACTGGGCAGGTTGAAGGGTTATCAGTGGGAGATAAATTAGGTGCAAGTGACCGTAATTCAGTCAGATTCAAGGTTGCTGCAGATAAGGAAAATGATGGGCTGGAATAAAAGTCCCAAATTGGGAAAAAGCTAATTCTGCCAAGTTGAGGAGTGTTTTGGCCACAGTGGACAGGAAACAGCTACTTGTAGGTAAATCATTTTCGGAACAGTGGGAGGCCTTCAAGGAGGAGATCAGGAAGGTTAAGGCCAAGCATGTGCGCTGAAAGTATAAAGCTGGGAAAAAAAAGTCGAGATGCGCCTGGATGTCTCGGGACTTACAGGGGAGGATTAAGAAAACAAAGGACGCTTTTTCAGATACCAACGGCTAAATACTGATGAATGTTTGGAGGAATATAGAAAGTTAAGAGACTATATTAAAAATGATGTTAAGAATTCTGAGAGAGAGCATGAAAAATTCTTTGCTCGTAAAATTAAGGAAAACCCAAACATGTTCTACAAATATATTAAGAGTAAGATGGTAACTAAAGAATGGACAGGACCTCTTCGAGACCATGGGAGTAATCGTTGTGTGGAGGCGCAAGATTTTGCTGAGGTTCTTAATGAATACTTTGCATCTGTTTTCACAAAAGAAAGGGGCAATGCAGATAATGCCATCGAGGAGGTGTGTGATATTCTGGATGAAATAAACATAGAGAGAGAGGAAGCATTCAGGTTTTTTAGCTGGTTTGAAAGTAGATAAGTCTCCAGGCCCGGATCATTTCGATCCTACTTCAACTCATCCTATTCGCATAACCTTCTATTACTTTCACACTCGTGTGCTTAGGTTGCTCCCTCTTTAATGCAGCTGTGTTATTCGCCTCAACTCGTGCTCGTGTTAGCACCTTCCACATTCTGATCAATCTTTGGTGAAGAAATTACTCTTGAATTGCCTACTGAATTCATCGGTGTCTGTCTTACATTGATGACATGGAATTCTGAACTCCTGCACAATAGCATATATTTTCACCACGTCGACGCTATCATATCACTTCATAATATTAAAGAAAATATATACCTTGACTTTTGCAGAGAAAACCTCCCCAGTCTGTTCAGTTTTTCACGATAAGTAAATTCTTCCAGTTCTGTCCGAATTGCTGCCTGTTGTGCTGTGAGATTCAATGATTCTACGATTTAGTTTTCACATCGACTGGGAGATACAAGAGGGCAAGCATGCCGACCAATTGTCTTAATTTTTCAAACGACCATTAGATTATTAAAATAATTGAAAAAAGTCGATGTGAGAGCCGAGTGGTTAAAGCATTGGACTTGACATCCACTAGGTTTCCCGCGGTGGTTCGAATCATGCTTGCAGAGATTCCCTGATGAGATGACCGAACCGAATTCCCTCAACTGCCTTTTGTTAAAATGATTGATGCAAACTTATTATTCGAATTGGAAACACTAATAATTTACTAGGATCAAAAAGTGATTGTTTGTATGTTCGATACTTTTGCAAAGAGCAGTGAGAAATATACACAGAAAACAGCATTAAAAAGTGCATTTTTTAAAGAGCCCTGCAGGAAACCACATTCAGCTGATGAGCTGAACACGTTGAGGCAGTACTCAAATCTACAATCTTCAGAAAACATTAGTGTTTGCATCGAAGTCAGACTCTTTCTCCATTAAACCACGCTGATCCTGCAGTACACAGCAGACTAAAATTGAGAATGAGCGATGATTCACGGGAATTGTATTTATTTCAGTTGCATACTGAGTACCCAAACCAATCAGCGGCAGTGGGCCATTAACTGATTGAAGTACGATAAGTCCCAAATTCTCGGAGATAAGCGAATTTTTCATTAAATGCTGGAAACAATCCGTCGTTCCACGAGATCTTATCAGAACTAAGATTTTGCATCATTGATTCAATGTTTTGCAGGGCCCTTGTGAGTTTCGTTCCTAAATGTTAAAGCTTCTCTAGAATAACAAAGCTAAAGTACTCGCAACACCGCCCTCCCCCACGCAAAAAAAAAATGTCCCGTATGGTGATGGAACCCGCGGCCTTCACGTTAACAGCACCATGCATGAACCATCTGAATTAACCGGCCCTACTATCGTGTACTTTTAGCGGATGATCTAAAAGAATAAAACGAGCATTTCTGCAGCGTCGTTCACCTCAGTACTTCCCAAAGCGATTCACAGCCAGTTAAGTAGTTTTACAGTGTGGTCACTTTTGTAAGGTAGGAAATGCAATAGAAGATTTGCAACAGCAAAACCCACGATGTTATAGTGAACAGATGTGGGTTGAAGGACGTACATTGGATCCATGACACCGGAGTGAACTCTTCTGCTCTCCTTCCGAATAGTGCACGTGGGCTCTTTTAATTCCAGCTCGGAGGGCAGAGAGGGTCTCGGTTTAAGATCTCAACCGAAAGTCAGCAACTCCGAAAGTGCAGTCCTGCATCACTACTGTCGCTCCGACATTTTAAAAAAACTACTTGACCTCCTCCTCAGCAATCTGTCTGTCGCAGATGCAACTGTCCATGGCAATATTGGTAGTAGTCAACACTGGACAAACCTTGTTGATACCAAGTCGTGTCTTCACACGAAGGACACTCTGCATCGTGTTGTCTGGCACTACCACCGTGCTAAATGTTATAGATTCTGAAGAGTTCTAGCAGCTCAAAGCTTGGCATCCTTGAGGTGCTGTAGGACATTACCAGCAGCAGAATATTATTCCACATAATCTGTAACCTCATGTCCAAACATATACCTCACTCTAGCGTGACCTTGAAAACAGTGTACAAAAGCCTGGGTAGCGCCTCATCCTCTTTTTCCAAGTGAAAGTAGACCCAGCATGTTCAACATTTCCTGATATGTGTACACTGGCTGTTCATGTATCATCCTGGTAAATCTTCTCTGCATCCTGTCAATGCCTCTATATGCTTTTTATAATATGGCGAATGGAACTGTAAGCAGTACGTGTAGAAAAAAATAATCTCGTTTTCTTTGCCTTTTTACAGCCTTGATAAACTGTGTCTTAACTTTTTGTGTTTTGTGCATTTTTCTTCCGTGATCGCTTTCCTCTAGGCCACCCAGATTGGCATCCTCAAGTAAAATATAACCAGCCTATTTTCAGAAAAAAATATAACACCTCACATTTATATGGTTTGAAATTCAAATGCAAATGTTTCATGACCTCCTGTAATTTGTTGCAGTCCTCCTCACTTTTGACCCCCCCCCCCTAATTAGATATCACTTGCAAATTTAAAAATTATATTTTTGCTTCCTCGGTCACATTTTCAATATAACTTTTGAACAAGAATGGTCCCAACACAGGTCCTTGTGGAACACCACTACCCACCTTCTGCCAATATGAAAAGCTCCATTTTAACACTACTCTCTGCTTTACGTCTTGAAACCAGCGAGCTATCCATTCTTCCAGTTGTCTCCTGATTCAGCATTCTCTAACCTGCGCTTGAGGGTCTTCTTGTTCCTGTGCAAGAATCTAGAGGTCCCAGTGTTTTATTTGATTAAGCAAGCATGTAGACTTCGCTAGCAAGGGCAGCATTTGTTGCGCATCTCTAATTGCCCTTGTTAAGGTGTTTGTGAGCAACCAGATGCAACTGAATGTCTCGCCAGTCCATTTCAGCGGGCAGCGGTCTAGTGTCACATATAGGTCCAGACTGCTAACGTCGGCAGATATCCTTCCCTAAAGGATACTCGTCAATCAGATTGTTTTGTTACGATAATGGTCACCATTACTGGTACTTTTAAATTCCAGGTTTATTTCATTAAATTTAAATTACCGTACTCTCGTGGTGGGCTGTAATTTTCTGCGTCTGGATTAGTAGTCCAGTGAAATAACAGCCATGCTACTATGATTGGCCGCCAGTGTAATGTGCACGAGGGGTTGGATTACTCCTCCGGTTTCTGGGCAACAGTTGGAGGTAAGCAATGGCCACCCCCTGGACGGTGAGAGAATTATTATGTCACTATTATTGGTCTCCGCCTGTTTAATGTCCTCGAGTGTCCGAATTACTCCCCCTGTCCCTGTGTGTAATAACAGAAGAGTCCTTTATTTTAAACTGCCTCGGGTGTGCACCCGATTTATTTGATTCCCACATCGGTTAAGAACAAGATCCGACTTCCTGTATTGCCTAAATGACATCCGACAGTGGCGCACTCTGGTGTCAGTTAACCTAAACATTAATTTATTACCCTGTTCATCATGTTGAGTGTTGTAATTGCAACCCTCTGGTCCTATGTAATAGGCTCGAGGTGTTGAATGGCCTCATCCTATTTATGTGAAACATGTTCGTGGGTTTGCCATTGCCTTCTCGTCATCTGTGCTGCAGGGTCGCGCAACAGAATAGAGTTCTACTGTCCTTTCTCATGTCCCTTGCAACTGATTTGAGGAGTTAATGGACTCCACCTGTCACAGGCTCGATAACTTGCTCCTGTTGCTGCGCAAGTGACTCAGGGCGCCCAGAGATTTCAAAGAATTATTGTGGCCTTTGTGTAACAGCAAGATATGGGCTGCAGTTTCACATCTCTGAAATTTTGATTTGCTACAAAATTGATTGTGCGTACCAGGAAACATAAAATCCTGACCTAAAATCCGTCTCTGGTGGGATTCAAACCCACAATTTTTGAATACCTTATATTACATTAACTAAAAGTCTATTTGTCTGATATGTTCAACTGATCATTGGACTGTTAAATATATTGCTAATGAAGCTGCAAAGGCCGAGTGATTAAGGCATTGGATTTGGAATCCAATAGAGCTTTCCCACGCAAGTTCGAACCATGTTTGCAGCGATTCTACCGTAAGTGTTTATTTCTTTAATTGTATCCGTGTGGACAGCGCTGGAATCTCATCACATTTCTCTCCAATGCCCTTTATTGCACTGATTGATGTGAATCTGATGTTGGAATTGTAAACACGATTAATTTAGAGACATTAATTAATGATGGTTGGTTTGTTGGAAACGATTTGCAAAGATCAGTGAGAAATATACACAGGAAACAGAATGAAAAAATGCCTTTTAATAATGAGCCCTGCAAAGTTTGGAAGGACATCACTTTCAGCAAATGAATGTGAACGTGGTTTGACTTTAAAAGTGCAACAAGATTTGACATAAGCACCAACGCAAGCCTCGAATTTGCAATTTTCTGATAACATTAGGTTTTGCACCAAAGTGAGACGCCTTAGCCAAATGGCCAAGCGCCCGCTGCAGTCCAGAGCAGCGTGATGGTGAAATCAAGGCTTGCACACCGGAATTGTATTTAATTCTGTTTGATATTTTCCACTGCAGACCAATCTGCGGCAGTGAGCCATTCTGTGATTGAAATACGAGACGTAGCAAATGCGCGGAGGATATGCAAATGTTCATTAAATGCTGAAGAACTAATATTTTGCAGCATTGCTTAAAAGCATTGCACGTCCATTGTGAGTTCCTAAATGTTTAAGCTGCTCTAAAATACATTCACCCTACCACCAAGAATAAAATAAATAGCCAATACGTGAATAAAACCCGCTACTTTGGCGTTATTCGCATCAGGCACTAAACAACAGAGCTAACCGGCCTTATTGCGATGCACTTTTTTCAGACGCTGTGAAAGAAAAAAACTATCATTTCTATGGCGACTATCACCTCAGGACTTCCCATAGCAGTTCGCAGCAAATTAAGTACTTCTAAATTGTGGTCACTGTTCTAATGTAGGAATTGCAAAAGTTGACTGCATGGAAGGAGGAAATTTCAGCTCATCGTGTAGATGCCGGCCGACCAAGAACTTCCCAGCCTCAATCCCACTTTCCAGCTCGATGTCCGCTCTGAAGGTTACTGCAATTTTAAATGCTCATGCAAGTATTTTTAAATTGTATGAGGGTTTCTGCCGCTACCAGCCAATCAGGCAGTGAGTTCCAGACTCCCACAACCAACTCATAGCTTGTCAAAACAGCCGTACTTCCCCAATAACATTAATATATTCCCCGTGGTTGTTAACCACTCTGCCAAAGGAAACACGTCCTTCCTACCCACTCTATCTTGGCCCCTGATAATTTTATACAGCTCAATATGGTCTCGCCTCAGCGTCCTCTGTTCCATAGAAAACAGAACAGCATTTCCAATCGTTCCTTAAAAAAAAACAGTCCAGGCAACATTCTTGCAATCTCCTCTGCAGCCTTTCCAGTCCATTCACATCTTTCCTGAAATGTGGTGACCATAACTGAACACAGTCGTCCTGCTTCAGCCTAACCAGTGTTTTATGCAGTTGAAGTACAACCTCCGAGATCTTGTAATCAATGCCGCGAGAAATATAGGCAAGTATTCCACATACCTTCTGAAGCACATTATCTACCTGGCCTGCTACCTTCCATGCCTTCTGAACCACATTATCTACCTGGCCTGCTACCTTCAGGGATCTGTGGACTGGCACTCCACGGTCCCATTAGTCTACTACACATTTCAGCGGCGTACCAAATAATGTTTATTCCCTTGCCTTTTTAGATATCCCCGAATACATAACATCACAATTATCCGAATTGAATTCCATTTGCCACTGTTCTGCCTACCTGCCCAGTGCATTGGTATCTTCCTGCAGTTTGCAGCTTTCTTCTTCATTATCAATGACACAGAAACAGGCCATTTGGCCCAAACAGACCATGCCGGCATTCAAGCTCCACTTCATCCTCCTGGAACAGCTTCTGCCACTGTGAATAGTTACATTTTACAGCACAAATCGCAAAGAAATACCACCAACTAAGTGTCCGCAAGATTCTCCAAATGTCCCAGGATGACAGACGCATCAATATGAGAATCCACGATCAGGCCGACATCCCCAGCATCTAAGCACTGACCACATTCGACCAGCTCTATTGTGCGGGCCGCATTGTTCACATGCCTGAAGCAAGATTCCCAAAGCATACGCTCTGCTCGAAAATTATTCACAGCAAGCGAGCCCCAGGTGGACAAAGGAAACGTTTCAAGGACACCCTCAAAGCCGTTAGATAAAATGCAACATCCCCACCGAAACCTGGCAGTCCATGGCCACAGACAGCCTCAATTGGGGAAGAGCATCCTGGAGTGCGCTGAGCACCTCGAGCTTCGTCCCCGAGTGCATACAGAAATCAAGTGCAGGCAGTGGAAGGAACTTGCGGCAAACGAGATTCCACACTCATCTTTTCCTTCACCGAAGGTATGTAACATCTGTGACACAGACTGTAATTCCATTATTGGACTGTTCAGTCACCGAAGAACTCTCTTTTAGAGTGCAAGCAAGTCTGCCACGAATTTTGTGGGATTGACTATGATGATGATTGTCCAGTTAATTTGTGCTGAATGTTGACCCCCACGATTTTGTTGGTGGAGGAATATGTGATGATATTGTGAAGTATCACTGGAGTTCAGAAGAATGAGAGGTGGTTTAATAGAAAGTTTTAAAATTCTGATGTGTTTTGATAGGTTAGATGCAGGAAGAATGTTCCCAATGTTGGGGAAGTCCAGAACCAAGGGTCACAGTCTAATGATAAGGGGTAAGCCACTTAGGACCGAGATGACGAGAATCTTCTTCATCCAAACAGTCATGAAGCTGCGGAATTCTCTGCCACAGAAAGTTGTTGAGGCCAATTCACTAATTATATTCAAAAAGGAGTTAGATGTTGTCCTTACTACTCGTGGGTCAAGGTGTATTGTGAGAAAGCAGGAATCGGGTCCTGAAGTTGCATGCTCAGCCATGAACTCTTTGAATGGCGGTGCTGGCTCGAAGGGCTGAATGGCCTACTCCACCAACTATTTTCTACGTTTCTAAGTTTCTATGTTTGTGAATCTTACCTGTGTGTAAGACTTGCCACAAGTGGGCACACCTGTGGGAGATATATGGGTCACCTGTGGGTACCCTGGTGCAAACAGGTATAAAAGGCAGTCCACCACGTTGCTGCCTCACCTTAAAGTTATATTAAATGATCCAAGGTCACACTGGCTTAAGTCTACAACACAACCTCTTGGATTTATTCTCAACATAACCACTGGCGACAAGTTACAGACCATGAATTTTCACGCGGAATTGGTTGCCTTTGGTATACTTGACAGATTTATTGAGGATGATGATTGGGACGCCATCGATGTGCGCCTCGACCGGTACATTGTGGCCAACAAATTGGTCACACCTGAAATAGACTCAGCGCAGATTCTCCTCACCATATGTGGGTCATCGGTATATGGCCTAGGAAACAACTGGTTGGCAGTGACCAAGTTAACGGACAAATCGTACACGGTGCTGTGCACGCTTGCGAAGGATCGCCTCAAGCCCAAGGAGAGCATTCTGATGGCCAGCTACGGTTGTTAGACACATTGTCGCTCCGAGGGCCAGACCGTGGTGAGTTTCATCGCCGACGTTAAACGCCTTGCGGGGCAGAGCGACTTTGCAGGTCCTTGGGGAAAATGTTGCATGTCCTTTTCGTGCTTGGAATTTGAAACGAAGTCATCCTTCGCAAGCTGCTATCTGCCGAATCCCTGTATCTGAGCTAGGCCACCACGATAGGCCAGGTCTTCATATCCATGAGCGACAACACGAAGCTGATATATTCACAGAATTGAGGCACACCGGCAAGTACTAGACGTAAAATGATGCCTTCAGCAGGCAGGACTGTACACGATTGGGCTAGGGTGACTCAGAGGCCGCTTGGGAGTGTAATGCTCGTGCTACGGGGACAGTCACAGAGCCTATCAATGTCGCTTTGAGCACTGTGTGTACAGGGGCTGTGGGGCAATGGGGCACCATCAGCGATTGTGCAAGCGACCTCGGACTCACAATGTGGCACAATCAGCAGAGAGCGATGGATCCAGCGCAGACCACGCTGAACGAGCAGGAGAGGCAACTCAGCTGGAGGATGTGAAGGAAGTGCATGGGGTATACATCTTCACCAACAAAAGCCCTCCGATAATGATAAAAATCAAACTTAGTAGCATTCCAGTCTCCATGGAACTTGGTAGGGGAGCAAGCCAATCGATATTCAGCCACAAGGCCTTTGACAAACGGTGCAGTAACAAGGCACGGAGGCCAAAACTGAGCGCCGTTCACACTACACTTTGCATTTACACCAAATAACTCATACCTGTCATCGGCAGTGCGGCAGTGAAAGTAGCGTATGAAGGAATGGTGCATGATTTACCACTATGGATTGTACCAGGCGATGGCCCTACGCGGTTCGGCAGGAGCTGGCTCGGCAAGTTCCAGTGGTACTGGGACGACATCAAAGCTGTGTCCCAAGCAGATGACGGTCCGTGCACCCACATGCCCAACAATTTCCCGGCACTATTTGAGCCAGGCATCGGCAAATTCACAGTGAAGATCCACCTTTTTCCTGGGGCATGGCCCGTTCATGACAAGCCCCGTGCAGTCCCACATATGATGCGAGAGAAAGTCGAAATCGTGATGGACAGACTTCAACAAGAGCAAATCATATGGCAAGTCGTGTTCAACGAGTCGGCCAGTCCAATCATGCCGGTGCTGAAGAGCGATGGGACGGTCAGAATCTGCGGCGACTGCAAGATGATAATCAACCGAGTCTCGTTACAAAATCAGTATCCACTATCCAAAGCGAAGGATTTATTCGCAACGCTCGCAGCGGGAAAGTTGTTCCCCAAGCTGGACCTCACCACTGCTTATTTCAAGCAGGAGCTGGCTGAACCGTCAAAGAAGTTGACGTGCATCAACATGCACAACGGACTGTCCGTGAATCACAGATGCCCCTTTGAGATTTGCTTGGCAGCGGCCATCTTCCAGAGGAACATGGGATTCTGCTGAAATCGGTTCTTTCACAGTGGTGTACGAGGACGACATCTTGATCACTGGTCAATTGCAAAACCTGGACGAGGTTCTAAAGCGACTGGATCGAGTGGGACTCAGGCTGAAACGCTTCAAGTATGTTTTCCTGGCGCAAGAGGTCGAATTTCTGGGGAAAGAAATTGCGGTGGACAGCATCAGTTTCACGGACTCCAAGACGGAGGTCTTCGAGAATCACCCAGACCACAAAACGTGACGGAGCTGCCTTCGTTCCTGGGACTCCTCAACTACTTTGTTAACTTTCTACCGGGGTTGAGTACTTTGCTGGAACCTTTGCATGACATGCTACGCAAGGGTAACGACTGGGTTTGGGGTGAATCTCAAGAAACAGCCTTTCACAAAGCCAGACACATGCTGTGCTCCAAGGAATTACGTGTATTGTCGGACCATGTAAACGTTTGGTACCAGCAAGTGATGTGCAGTTGTACACGGTCGGTATGTGTTACAACAAGCAAATGTATCAGGCAAACTGCAACCAGTTGCATATGCATCCAGAAATTTGTCCAAGGCTGAAAAAGACTAGAATATGGTGGAGAAAGAAGCGCTGGCTTGTGTATACGGGGTTAAGAAAATGCACAAATAACTATTTGGTCTCCGGTTCAAGATCGGAACAGACCTGAAACCTCTCACATCACTCCTCTCAGAACGCAAAGGTATCAACACCAATGCTTCGTCTCACATCCAAAGATGGGCACGAACGTTGTCTGCATATGACTATGTAATCCGCGACAGACCAGGCACAGAGAACTGCGCTGACATGCTGACTCGGTTGCTATTGCCCACTGCCGGTGTGGAACTGGTGCAACCTGCAGACTTGCTTCTGGGATTGGATGCTTTTGAGAGCGAGGGGTCGCCAGTCACGGATCGCCAGATCTGGGCCTGGATCAGGCAAGACACCCTGTTATCACCGGTAAAATGGATGCATCCTCAATGGGAGCTGGTCGGTGGTTCCCTGAGAAATGCAAGAGTAAATAAAAAATAGGTGCAGGAGCAGACCATTTGGCCCTTCGAGACTGCACCGCCATTAAATGAGTTTATGGCTGAACATGCAACTTCAATACCCCCTTCCTGCTTTCTCGCCATACTGCTTGATCACCCTTGTAATTAGGATTACATCTAAATATTTTTGAATACATTTCGTAAATTGGCCTCAACAACTTTCCGTGGTAGACATTTCCACAGGTTCACCACTCTCTGGGTGAAGAACTTTATTCTCATCTCGGTCCTAAATGGCTTAACTATTATCCTTAGACTGTGACCCCTGGTTCTGGACTTCCCCAACATTGTAAACTTTCTTCCTGCATCTTACCTGTGTAGACCCGTCAGAATTTTAACGTTTCTATGAGATCCCTTCTGATTCTTTTGAACTCCAGTGAATACAAGCCCTTTTGATCCAGTCTTCCTTGATATCTCAGACCGGCCATCCCGGGAATCAGTATGCTGAATCTTCGCTGCACTCCCAAAATAGCAAAACTGTCATTCCGAACGTTAGGAGACCAAAATTGTACACAGTACTCCAGGTGTGGCCTCACCAAGGCCCTGTACATCTGTCGTAACACCTCCATGCCCATGTACTCAAATCTACTAGCTATTAAGGCCAACATGCCATTTGCTTTCTCAACTGCCTGCTGTACCTGCATGCCAACCTTCAATGACTGATGTACCATGACACCCCGGTCTCGTTGTACCTCCCATTTTCCTAATCTGTCACCATTCAGATAATAGTCTGTCTCTCTGTTTTCACCACCAAATTGGATAACCTCAAATTTATCCACATTATACTTCACCTGCCATGCATTTGCCCACTCACCTAACCTATCCATGTCACCTCATAGCATCCTCCTCGCAGCTTACACTGACTCCCAACTGAGTGCCATCCGCAAATTTGGAGATACGACATTTAGTCCCCTCGTCTAAATCATTAATGTACAATGTAAACAGCTTGGGCCCCAGCACAGAACCTTGCGATACCCCACTAGTCACTGCCTGCCATTCTGAAAAGTACCCATTTACTCCTATTCTTTACTTCCTGACTGCCAACCAGCTCTCAATCCACGTCAGCACACTAATCCCAATCCCATGTGCATTAACTTTGCACAATAATCTCTTGTGTGCGACCTTTTCGAAAGCCTTCTGAATATCCAAATACACCACATCAATTGGTTCTCCCTTACCACTCTACTGGAAATATCCTCAAAAAATTCCAGAAGGTTTGTCAAGCATGACTTTCCCCTTCAGAAATCGATGCTGACTTGGACCTATCCTGTCACCTCTTTCCAAATTCTCTGCTGTGAAATCCTTAATAATTGATTCCATCATTTGCACACTACCGATGTCAGGCTGACAGGTCTATACGTCCCTGTTTTCTCTAAGCCTTTTCACTGATGCAAGGACGAATTGTCAGTCCTGTCGAATTGTGTCCCATGGGGAATCGCGTTATTTTGCCCAAAAAGGGCAGGGGAACGCTTATACGTGGCCTACACAGTGCCCACGAAGGCAGAGTCATGATGAGGGCTCTAGCCCGGTTGCACGTATGGTGGTCCTACATCGACTTCGAATTAGAGTCATCCGGACACCAATGCGACATACGCTCACAGCTGAGCAAAGCACCCACGGATGTCCACTGAGTCTGTGATCATGGTCCTTCAAATCATAGTCCAGTGTCCACGTAAAGTTCACTGGCCCCTTCCTCGGGAAGATATTTCAAACAGCAGTGGACGCTTCCTCAAAATGGTTTGAACGTATAACAATATCATCATGTGCATCCACTGCCACCATTGAAAGCCTCAGGGCCAGGTTCGCCACCAATGGGTTAACCAACGTCCTTGTCAGCGACAATAGTCCATTTTTCACCAGCTCGGAATTCAACGATTCATGGTGTCAAGCAGGTCAGGTCTGCTCTATTTAAACCCGCCACCAAATGGCCAAGCGGTTGACAGTCCAAACCATCAAGCAAAGCTTGAGACGTTTAACTGACAGCTCCTTGCAGACCTTGTTATGCAGGGTCCTGCTCAGCTACCGGACGCGCCCCCACACCCTCACGTTTTTCGCACTGCAGAATTGCTAATAAAGAGAGTAATCAATATCAGGCTCTCCTTCGTCCAGCCGGACCTCAATGATCACATCGAAAACCGGCAGCAGAGGCCGAATGTGTGCCATGATCGCACGGCGGTCTCATATGACACTGATGTCAATGACCAGGTGTTTGTTCTAAATTCTGTGCACGGTCCCAAGTGGATTGAAAGCACAGGATTAGCCAAGGAAGGGAATAGAGTCCTTGTTTTGAAATTGTTGAATGGATAAACGTGTAACAAACACCTCTGTCATACGAACTGCAACTCACGGGCTACCAAGAACAATTTGAGGAACACCCCACCATCGACGATCAACCACACATAACCAATCGGCAAGTGTTATCAAGTCAACCACGATAATGAACCCAGCTTGCCCGACAGTCCAACCAGACCAGCTGAGCTTCCATGCAGCGATGACACGATAAACTCACAAATGCAAGGATGTCAACTCAGGCCATCGATCAGGGAACACAGACTGCCAGATCGCCTCAATCTATAAGTAAACTGTACTCAAGATTTTGGGGGGAAATTACATAACGTTTGTGAACCTTACTTGTTTGTAAGACTTGCCTCCAGAGGGCACACGTGTGGGAGACCTATGGCTCACCTGTGAATAACTTGGAGCAAGCAGGTATAAAAGACAGGCCACCATGTTGCTGCCTCACCTTGGAACAATGAATTAAGTCCACAACACAGCCTCGTGGAGTTATTCAAAACTTCACAGTCATAACGTTGGCATTCAAGTGGTGCTGGTTTGAGCCTTGGTTGCTGGAGATCGTCTTTGCCTGGCACTTGTGTGACGCGAATTGCATAATCTGCTGGATGTGGTTATTTGTGGCACACAGCAACATATGCACCATAGTTGCCGATAGGATAGTGAATGATTGATAATTACAGGATGGATGCGGAGAGATTCGTGCAGGTACTTGAAGGATAGTTCTAGGAATTGAAGTTGTCGCGGAAATTCAGCCTAGGACACAAATGTATGTTGAATTTAGCTGCTTACAGTACTGACGTTTGCCACCGTTGGTTACAGCGTGATGCTGCTAACGCCATGTTCGCGGGCACGGAAACCATATGGGTCATAGCATTTTTTGTGGGGTTGCTAGTATATTATTCGTGTTGTTTTTAAGTTGCTTATTGTTTGTAAGGATACTCACGCAATACTTTGATGTAATGCAGCAAAACGTTCGATCGGCCGAGAGCTCATGGGCCTGAGAGGTTAACCCAGTATTTCTCTCACCAACGATGTTCCCTGACCTGCTGAGTGTTTCCAGTATTTATTGAACAATTCCACACAGCATCTGCTGCACGTTACATTTTATGTTGGTGATGTGTCCCCCTATCAAATATGAAATAAAATTATTGCATATAAGTTGTAGAGTTTGGAATGTTAAATTAAATATTTATCCGAACATTGGTACTTTAGCAGTAGGATGCAAACCTACTCATCAATCTGTGCAGTATCCTCTCTCATACAATCACATCTTTCCTGTAATGTGATGGACAGAACTGCAAGTAGTACTCTGGCTGTGGCCCAAATGTTGTTTTCTGGCGTTGAAGCATAACCTCCCTGCTCTTATAGACGACGCCTCACGTAATAAATATGTATTCCGTATGCCTTCTTAACCAACTATCGTTCCACCTTCATGGATCTGTGAAACTTCACTCCAAGGACCCCCTGTTACCTTATACATCTCTGCGTCCTATCATTGAGGGTGTATTCCCTTGCCTTGATAGCCCCCGCAAAGTAAATTACCTCAGACTTCGCATGAATGAATACATGTTTCCATTGTTCTGCCCAACAGTCTCTGGCTTTCCTCTTCATCATCAACCACACAGCCGATTTTAGTACAATCTAAAAACGTCTTTAACATATCATCGACATTTATGTCTCAAGCATTGATATATACCACTGAACGCAAGGTACCGACTACTGAGACCTGCGAAACCCCATAAAAACAACCTTCAGTAACTTATTCGTTCGAAGATGAGCATAGAATCAGAAAAGATAAAGCACAGTTAGAGCTGGAAGGTCGAAGATTAGTATGGCAGTTCAGACGACAGAGCAAATAAAGATTGGAAAATAGACAATAAATGAGTTTGGCTGTGCGATCTGACATATTCCTAAATGCAAGGAGTATGGTGAATATAGCAGCGGAGCTGACGGTACAGATTAGTATGCTGAGCATGATATCTTAGCAATTACTGAAACACAGCATAAAGAGGGGCAGGATTTGCAACTCAACATTCATGATTACAGGTATTTCAAACAAGATAGAGACAGGATTAAGAAGGAGGGAGTGGCAATGTTGATTACGAAAAGTATTGCAGCTGTGAGAATGTGTGATATGTTCGAATGATCTTCAAATGAGGCTAAATGACAAATAGGAACAACTACATTGCTGGGAGAGTATTGTAGGCCCCCAAAAAAGCAATGTGTTGGCAAATGTCTGACAGATTCATAAACATATTGCAGTAATATTGGGTGATTTCATTTACTGTAATATTAACTGGGATACAATCACTGTAAAATATATAGCCAGCATAGAATTCTAAAGTCGCATTCAGGATAACTTTTTTTCAGCCTGTATTTAGCAAGACCAATTTGGGCGAGGGCGGTTCTTTACTTCGTTTTATGCAACTAAGCGAGGCAGGTGGAAGGGGCATCAATGGGAGAATCACTGCCGTGACTCCGCAAGAGCGAGAGCTTCATGTATAGCACGTTTCCGAAGATGCTCATCCGGCAGCTTAAGAGAGTGCAGGAAGGGAATGGATGTGTGGTCGTCAGACAGAAGGGGAGGAGCAGCCAGGTATTGTAGAAGTCCCCTGACTGCATCTTGCTCCGCTAACAGCATTCTATTCTCAGTACTGGTGGGGCGATGGCTCATCCGGGAATGCATTGAGAACTAATTCCACGGTGCCACTGCTGGCACAGCTGCACAGGGGCGCGGGGGTTGAGGGAGAAGCGTGGAAGAGCAATAATGGTAATATAGTCGATTGTTAGTGGAGCAGACTGCCGGCAGATCACATTCCAGTCAGGTACGTTGCCTCCATGGTGCAGGGTCAAGTTTTGAACTGAGCGGCTGCAGGGGATGTTGTGGGGAGTGAGTGAACAACCATAGGCTGTGGTCCATTATTGTATCAATGATATAGGAATAAAGATGGATCAGGCACTGCAGCTATATTGTATGGAGCCAGGAGAGAGATTAAAAAGAAGGACCACAAAAGTAGTAATTTCCGGAATACTCCCAACGCCACGTGCCAGTGATGAATATGATGTTATATCTATTACGGAGACATGGCTGAAATAAGGGCAGGTATGTTCGGTGAAAATTTCTGCTGACATGATTTTTAGGCGGGAGAGAGAGTGGGATAAAAACGAGGTGAGGGGATACGTCGCAGTGTTGATTAAAGAAACAATTGCAGCTGAGGAGAGATAATATGCTTGATGGATCATCAATTCTAGATATATGGGATCAATGGAACAACATAACCGCGGCAACCACACTTCTGGGCGTGTATTTTCGACCGCTAGCAGTCAGAATGAGAGAGAAGAGCAAAATTGTTGGCAAAGTTATAGAGGAGGAATAGAAGTCGGTTTCAACTATACAAATCTTAACTGGGATAGAATTAGTGCGGATTACATATTTTGGCATCATTCATAAAATGCTTCAGGAGATCTTTATTAGCCATTATATAGCAGGCCAAAGAAGGGAGGGGCGTTTCTGACTTAGTTTTAGTTAATGAAGCTGAGCGGGTGGAAGAGCGATCAGTCGGAGAGCCTTTTGGTAATAGAGATTGAAATTCATTTACATTTAGTGTAGTTGTGGAAAAATACAAGATTAGACAGGAATAAATAAACTCAATTGCGGAAAAGCCAATTCTGCAAAGCAGAGATAGGATTCAGGCAACGTTGACTGAAAACAGATATTTGAAGCCAAAATTGTGTCAGAGTATTGGGAGGCATTCAAGGAGCAGATCCTCAGGGTTCCGAGCAAGTACGTTCGCTCAAAGAAAGAGGGTGCGACTAGCAAATCCAGAGCCCCCTGGATACCAAGGGGTTTACAGGGTAGAATAAAGGAAAATATAGGGGCTTATGCCATAGCGATGCATCAATGCATCAGAAACACTCGAAGATTATAGGAAGTGCAAACGTGAAATTAAAAATGAAATTAAGAAAGCAAAGTTAGTGCATGAAAATATTTTGGCAAGTAAAATCAACGAAAACCCAAATTTTATAAATACCTTAAAAGCAAGACGATATCTAAAGAAAGAGTAGGGCTCATTAGAGACCGTAAAGTAATCTGTGTGCGGAGGTGGAATATTTGTTTACGGTTCTTAATGAATACCTTGCATTTGTTTTCATAAAAGAGAGCGGCGATGCAGATGTTTCAATCGGGGAAGGTACGTAAAATATTAAATAAAATAAACATAGTAAGAGAGGAAGTCTTATGCAGTTCAACAGCTTTGAAAGTGGAAAAATTCACAGGGCCACGTGAAATGTACCACGGCATTTAAGAGAAACAAAAGAGGAAATAGCATAGGGACTGACCATAATAATACTCTCTGGCACCAGTTATGGAGCCAGAGGACTGGAGGACTGCTAATGTCGTATCTTTGTTTAAAAAGGTGAAAGAGATCGATGATCAATTACAGACCAATCAGCCTAACCTCGGTGGTGGAAAGATTATTGGAAAAAATTCTGAGGAAAAGGATAAATATTTTTGAGAAAGTCTAGGTTTGGTCAAGGACAGTCAGCATAGATGTTTTCAGGGAAGGTCCTGTATGACTAAATTGACAAGGATTGTCCACAAGGGTAGCGCATTTAATGTAGTGTATCTGGATCTTAACAAGGCTATCGACAAGGTTATATATGGCAGACTGCTCAGGAAAGTAAAATCCCAAGAAATCCAATGCAACGTGGCAAGTTGGATCAAAAATGCTCCTGGAGGCAGCAAGCAAAGGGTAATAGGTGTTTTCACAACTGGAAGACTGTTCGTGTGGGGCTCTTCATGGCTCCTTGCTTTTTAAACTATACATCAATGAATTAGATGTGAATGAAGGGGGTATGATTAAAACGTTTCCAGATGACACAACCATTGGCTGTGTGGATGATAATGAAGAAGAACGTTCTTGAATGTCGCTCGGTTTCAATTAAGTGGTCACGTGGGCAGAATCGTGGTGAATGGAATTCACTGCGGAGAAGTATTTGGTAACGTATTTGGGTATGGCTAACAATGCAAAAGAATAAACATTAAATGGTAGGGCACTGAGAAGTGTACACTAACAAAGGGAATGTTTAATGCATGTCCACATACACATGAATGTAGCAGCACAGGCAGAAAAGTGCGTGAAGAAGGCATCCGGAATATTTTCCGTAAATGACGAGGCATAGAATATAAGAGCAGGTAGGTTATGCTGGAACTGAATAAACAGTTAGGCTACAGCTGAAGTACTGCGTGAAGTTCTGGTCACCATATTACAGGAAACACGTGATTGCATGAGACAGGGTACATAGGAGATTTACCAGGATGTGGCTTGGAATGGGGAATTTTAGATGTGGGGAAAGATTAAACAGGCTGGTTTTATTTTCTCTAGAACATAGGAGGCTGAGGGGAGAATTTATTAAGGTGTTTAATTTGGAGCTGCCTCGATAAAGTGGACAGGAAGGACCTTTTTCCCTCAGCAGAGGCGGTCAACAACGAGAAGGCAGAGCTTTAAAGTAATTGGTAGGTGGTTTAGTGGGGAGTGAGAGGAAATTTCTTCACCCAGATTCTGGTTTGCGGATTGGGAGAGGGGGCGTGAGAGAGGGATTGTCCTGGATCGCACTGCCAGAAAGAGTGGGAGGTGAAAAAACGGTCACCACATTTCGAAAGTATTCCGATGTGTATCTGAAGTGCCGTAACCTACAGGGCTGTGGATCAAGAGGGAGAAAGTGGGATTAGGCTTGATAGCACTTTATTGGACGGTGCAAACGCGACGGGCAGAAATAGCCTCCTTCTGAGCTGTATAATTCCGTGATTCCATGATTCGATGATTAGAAAATGTGGACGTGAAACAGCTCATTGAAAGTAAATCAGTGTCAGAGCAGTGTGAGGCAGTCAAGAAGGAGATACAAGTTCAGTGTCAACATGTTCCTAGAAAGAAAAACGGCAACTGTGCCAAATCTCGAGCCGCCTGGATGACAACGTGCATACAGGGAAAGATAATGCAAACACAGGAAGCTTTTATCAACAATCTCGAGCCCTGTTCTGCAGAAAGCCTGGGGGTGAAATTAAAAAGGAAAGTCGGATAGAAAAGTGAAAGCATGAAAATACTGGCACGTTGAATCAAAGAAAATCGAAAGATATTTCACAATTGCACAAAGAACAAGAGGATAACGAAGGACAATATAGGGCGACCAAAATTGTAACCTATGTGTGGAGGTGGAGTATGTAAGTAAGGTACTAAATGAAAGCTTTGCAGCAGTTTAATAAAGGAGTGCGACGATGCCAGCGTTAACGTTGAGGAAAAAGAGAATGTAATATTGGCTTGGATAAACATAGCAAGGGAGCAATGATTAAGAGGTTTGGCATCTTATAATGTAAATAAATCTCCAGGACACAATTAAATATATCCCAGGCTATTAAAAGAAGTAGGTGTGGAAATTGCGGAGGCTCTAACCATCATTTGAGAAATCTCCCTCGCTGCAGGAGAGGTACCAAAACATTGCCTAAATGCTAACGTTGTACCATTATTTAAAAATGGACGAAGTGAAGCACCGAATAATTACAGACAATTAGTTTAAACCTGGTAACAGGAAAATTATTGTAATCAACGCAGAGGGACAGAATAAACCTTCATTTAGAAAGACAATTAATTCAAAAAAACAGTCCGCATCGATTTGTTAAGGGAAGGTCATGTCTGACTTACTTGATTGAATTTTTTGATGAGGTAGCTAAGAGGTGCGATATGGGAAGTGCATTAGACGTGATCCACATGGATTTTAACAAGACTTTTGACAAAGTCTCACATCGCAGGCTGATCAAAAAAGTAACAGCCCATGGTATTTAAGGGAGTGTTACAAATCGGATCGAAAATTGGCTCAGTGCAGGAAGAAAATGGTTTTTACGAACAAAGGAATGTTTACAATGGGGTTCGTAGGGTTCAGTGCTCAGTCCCTTGTTTTCTGAGTTTATATTAATGATTTAGATATGAATGTAGGGAGCAAGTTAAGCAGTTTACAAATGAAACAAAAATTGTCTTTGTGGTCGACAATGAAGTGGGAAGTTTAGACTGCAGGAAGATATCGATTGGCCAGTCAGTTAGGTCGAAAAGAGGGAATGGCAATCAATCCAGAGAAGTGTGAGCTAATGCAATTGGGGAGGTACAACAAGATTCTCAAAATAGCAGGATAGTGAGAGGTGTGGAGGAACAGAGGGACCTTCGAGTGTATGCCCTCAGATCCTTAAAGTTAGAGAACAGGTCGATTAATTAGTACAAATGGCATATGGAATCCTTTACTTTTTAGATAAGGGATAGAATGTAAGCGCAAGAAAGTTACGGTACAACTGCAAAACAACAGTTAGGGCACAGCTAGAGTGCTGCTCCAGTTCTGGTTACTACATTACAGGAAATATTTGATAGCACTCGAGAGGCTACAGAGGATATTACGAGGATGTTGCATCGACTGCAAAATTGAAGCTATGAGGAAAGATTGGATGAACTGTGTTTTACTTTGTTTGGAACTGGGGAGGCTGATGAAAGATTGAATTGAAGTGCATGAAATATGAGAGCCCTAGATAGAATTGGGTAGCAAGGATATTAGAAAGCACATTTGCCTTAGCAGAGGGGTCAAAAACCAGGCGCATCGAAGCAAAGTAGTTGGTATCATGATTAGAGAGGAGTTGTGGGGAATACATTTATCCAGATGATGATGGGTGTCTGGAACTCAGTTGCTGAAAGGATGGAGACGCAGAAACCACCACCACTATTTATGAGGTTCTTGGATGTGCACTTAAAGAACCGTATCCTACAGGGCTACGGACTTCGTGTTGGGTGTTGGATTCGGCTGGTTAGCTATTTGTCAGCGGGCAGAGACACAATGGCACAAATGGTTTCCCTCGGTGTCGTATTATTTCTATTATTCTATGACGAGAAAGAGTTAGAGGGATTCAGAGATCTTGTAATGGAATTCCAGAGAAAAGGGCCCAGGAAGCTGATTGGTTGCGTGATTATAATCAGGGATGCACAACGAGACAGGATTGGAGGAGTGAAGATATGTCACGGGGTTATGGAGCTGGAGGAGATGACAGATATGGAGGGGCGAAGTCATGGAGCGATTTGGAAGCAAGGATGAGATTTTATAATCCTATGAGTTTCTTAACCGGGAGCCAATTTAGGTCAGCGAGCACAGGGGCGATGGGTGAACGGGCTTGGTGCCAGTTAGGAGACAGGCAGTCAATTTTTTGGATGAGCACAAGTTTACATAGCGTAGAACGTGGGTGGCCAGCCAGGAGTGCATTGGAATAGTCAAGTCCAGAGGCAACACATGCATGGATAAGGATTTCAGCAGTAGCTGCGCAGAGGCAAGTGTTAAGATGGCTGATGTGACGCACGTGGGATACTCCATAGCTCAGTGGTAAAAGGTTGGCTGCCTGTGAGGACGGGTTTGATTGCATGCAGTCAGCGGTTTAGTTTAATGGACTGTTGTTTAAGTTATGGGATTGAGGAGGATTTGCAAGGAAGTCAAGAAGCCAAGAAACTTCCTGACGGCAGCAGAGGAAGCGTACGGAATGCAGATTAACTTTGGAATTTTAGTTTCTCAATCAGTGAAATGTTCACAGCCGTTAATTTGTTTGGAGTGCAATGAATGTGTCCAGTTTTGGTCTGCGAAGCTCAGGAAGCATAGAGAGGGAGCAAGGAAAGTTCACCAGACTGATTCCTGGGATGTTGGGATTGTTCGATGAGGAGAGATTGAGTAGACTAGGAATATATTCGCTCAAGTTTAGAAAAATGAGAAGGCAACTCATTGAAATAGACAACATTCTGACAGTGCTTGACAGCATAAATGCAGAGAGGAGGTTTATTCTGTCTTGGGAGTCTAGAACCAGGGGACACTGTCTCAGAATAAAAGATCTGCTCTTTAGGACTGAAACGAGGAGAAACATTTTCACTCAGAGGGTGCTGAATCTTTTTGAATTAGATACCCCAGAGGGCTGTGGAGGCTCAGTCTTTGAATATATTCATGACAGCGATCGATAGATTTTGGGATATTAATGGCATCAAGGAATATGGGACAAAGCAGGACAGTAGGGTTGAGGTAGAAAATCAGCCATGACCTCATTGAATGGCGCAGCAAGCTCGAGGGGCCGAATGGCAAATCCTGCTTCTAATACTTATGTCTTTTTGAAAGAAACAGAAATAAAAACTATCACGGTGTTTCATCATTAATAGTTGCCCTTAGACCCAAACCTCATCCTCGCTCACCCTGGCCCATCAGCGAACATCAGCCCACAGATTCCAAGACTTTCACTGATCTTACCCTCCTCTGCGGATCGTCCCACACGGCCGCCAACCGCATAGTTCCCCAACCCCGCAGAGCCAAGTAAAACCATCGTTTCAACCTTTTTCGTGCCCCACGGAACTGATGAATCCCTGTCTCCACTCTATTTTTCTCCCCTTGAGCCGGCTGTTCCCACATTGTGGGATATGTGGAATAGCGTGATGCAATAAAGCAGAATCGGCATTGTTTTCTGAAAGGGAAATCATGCCTGACAAATTTGCTGGAGTGCTTTGAGGATGTAAGTAGCAGGTGAATATGGAGGAAGCAGTGCATGTGGTGTAATTAGACTTCGAAAAGGCATTCGATAAATTGCCACATAATAGGTTACTGCAAAAGATAGAAGCTCATAGGTTTGGGAGTAATGTATTAACATTGGCTAAATAACAAAAAACAGAGAGTCGGAATAAATGGGGTGCCGCAGGATCTCGGCTTTTGGGTCCTCAACTATTTACAATCTGTATTAATGTCTTGGATGAAAGGACCGAGTGTAATTTAGCCAAATGTGTTGAATATACAAAGATAGATGGAAAAGCACATTGTGAGGAGGACATAAAACATCTGCAAAGTGAGATAGACAGGCTAATGAGTGGGTAAACATTTGGCAGACGGCGAATCATGTGCGATATTGTGAGGTTATCCACTTTGGCAGAAAAAATAGGAAACCAAATTAAATTTTAAATTGAGAAAAGTTGCGAATGCTGCAGTACAGAAAGACTTGGGGAGCCTTGTGCATGAAGCAAAAAAATATTCTTATGCAGGTGCTGCAATTAATCAGGAGCAAAAATGGAATGTTGGCCTTTATTGCAAGGGGGATAGAGTGTAAAAGCAGAGAAGTCCCGCTACAAATTTACAGATTATTAGTGAGGCTTCACCAGGAGTACTGCATGCAGTTTTGGTACCTGTAGTTATGAGGGATATATTTGCATTGGAGTCTGTTCAGAGAAGGCTCACTAGAATGATTTCGGAGATGAGAAGGTTGACCTATGCAGATAGGTTGGGTAGGTGTGGGCCAGTATTCATTGCAGTTTCAGGGGAATGAGCGGTGATGATATCGAAACTTGTGAGATAATGAGGGGGCTCGAAAAGGTGGATGCACAGAGGATATTTCCACTCATAGGGGAAATTAAAACGATGGGACGTAGTCTCAGAATAAAGAGCCGCCCATATAAAACTGAGATTATAATGTTTTTCACTCAGAGGGTTGTAAATCTATGGAATTCTCTGTTCTAGATAACTTTGAAGGTTGGGTCATCAAATATATTTCAGGTGGGGATGGACATATTTTTGAACAATAAGGGTTATGGTGTGCGGGATGGGAAGAAGAGCTTAGTCCATGATCAGATGAGCCGTTATCAAATACAATGACAGAGTGAGCTCGAGCGGCCAAATGGCTTACTTCTCTTATTTTTTATGGTTTCATGTTCTTATCATATAAAACGATAATTTGATACCAAACCACAGAAGGAGAAATTAGACTAGATGAGCAAAAGCTTGGTCACAGAGCTAGGTTAAAAAGCGTCCTAAAGTCGTGGGGAGAGGAGGAGAGGTTTGAGAAGGAATTCCAGAGATGAGGGTTAAGGCAGCTGAAGGAATGTCCAGCGATTGTTGAACGATTATAATCAGGGATATTCAAGATGGCTGAATTAGAAGAGTTCCTATATCTCCAGTGGTTATGGGGATGGAGGAGATTAATGGCATTGGGAGGGGCGGGGTCATAACGGAGATGTGAAAACAACAATGCCAATTTTGAAATCCAAGAATTGCTTCAGCGCGAGCCAATATCGGTGAGCGAGCATCAGGGTGCTGGGTAAATGGGATTGATGGGAATTTGGATACAGCCAGAGAGTTTTGGAACGACCTCAAGTTTACGTAGGGTAAATCGTGGGAGGCCAGTAAGGAGAGCGTTGGAGTAGACAAGTAAGATAACGAAGGCATGGTCAGGATTTCAGCAGCCGATTGGTGAAGGTAATGGCAGTGGCGGTCGAAATAGCGAATGGGGGACACTCCTCAAGGAGACAGCTCGCGAGCAAAAGTTTGGCACCGAAGTGGGAGGGAGTTGGTGAAATGCAGTCAACGGCATAGATTAAGAGCCTCAGCTATAGTTTAATTTAATGGAATTATGAGCTTTTCTGTGGAGGACAAGAGGCAACGAAGTTACCTGAGTGCAGCAGAAAAGCAGGAAAGGAGGACGAGAGGAAACGCTTGCATTGTGTTTGGTCTCCCGAACTTCTCATATTTCAATAAGTGAATGGTTCACATCCGCTGTTGGAGTGTAAATAATGGAAGTGATATAAATATTATCAGGGCTTTAATCTCTCATTAGATGAATGTTAAGTGCAGATGCGATGTGACTTAAATAATAAGGTGTGTGATTCTTATATAAATCAGAACGTTATCGGAAGTTTGCAGGTTCGCGTCTTGCCCTGGATGCATTATACACTTGTTAATTCTATTTTAACTTTATAAAACCAAACCTCATGTCAAATCATTAGCTTGATGAACAGTTGGCGAACAGCGGTGTACATAAAAGGTAATATTTCACGAATCTCCAGAAAAATATATTCCACTGAGGAAGAAACGGCGAAAGAGAAAAGATGGCCTTCCGTGGATAACAAAAGAAATAAAGGACGGAATCCAATTAAAAACAAGGACAGACAATGTGGCCAAAACTGGTGGGAGGCTGAAGATTGGGAAGCGTTTAAAAGCCAACAATTGTTGACAAAAAATGATTAAGAATGGGAACATAGACTAGATGCACGAAAGATAAAAACAGATAGCAAGAGTTTCTGTCGCTATATAAACATTAAAATCGTGGCTAGTTTAAATCTTGGTCCCTAATAGGACGAGACCGGGGAGTTAATAATGGGAAACATGGAGATGGCAGAAACTCTGAAAAAATATTTTCTATTAATCTTTACGTGAGAGGACACGAATAATATTCCAACAATGGATAGTCAAGGGGCCAGTAGGTCACGCGGCCGTTGCCAGCACCATCCATTGTGTTGTTGTGTATATTGCGAGCAAATTCGGGACAACTGCAATATCAAGGAGTGGATTTTGGAAAAGATGAGCATATTTCGAGTCAATGAACAGATGCACTGCGATCTGGGTGCGCACCGGCGCAGGCAAGCCCAATATAAATTAGAACACAACAGTTTAACAATTCGGTTATTGCAGCTGAAATCATACTCCTTCTCAAACTATGCAGGATGACCCGGGTTTTTGAGAAAATCCGTTATAACGGGAAAGATTATGAACCGGAACTGACAACAAGCCCATTTAAACAGACACAGAATGATCCGGGACTGCAAGGACATCCCTTTGACCCAGATGCAGAATAACCCTTGACTGACAGCAGTTCCCTTTTTTTCAAGAATAAAGTCAGATTTCGATCATCCCTGAAGGCATTTGTGCATAGAGGCTCAGGACCACGCGGGGCAGAGACTGTTATTGAAGCCACAGGTGATAGACAGGCAGGAAGGAGGGAGGGACGTAAAACCAGCCCAGTCTGAAATATATAATTATTTAACATTTTAAGAAAATAAATGCATTTAAATTGTATTTAAAAAAAAATTAATTTGAGTTGTTTTAAATAAATAAATAATTGATTCATAATCTATGTATTTTTTGATTGAACGAAGGCTGTGTGACTAGAAGAATTCCATTGGAAATGAGGGGTGCAGTCAATAAATACCCAAACACAGTAAGCCCATGGTGGAAGACAAGCCATGAGGGAAGATGTGGGCTACAAGGGCGATGTTTTAAAGTCGGGTGTGTCTTTCTGCTGGATCTGACAGCAGCTGCTTGTGCTGTGAAAGAGGTCAAATGTAAGAGAGCCCAGCGCAGGCAGAACAGAAAAAGCATATTTATTTTATAAGTTAAAAATTTGGGATTATATATAAATATGCACATATATATATACATGTATAAACAAAGTCAGTCAGTCAGACATGTCTTGTCTTGGATTGATTTAATTTGAATTTGAAAATAAGTATGGAGGATGTCATCATGTCACACAGCCCACACGCAAGCCCTGCCTAAAATCGCTATATTTCTAACTTGTGTATTTTCCATTCTTTCAGATGTGGAATAGCAAAATCCCACAGCAGTTTCATCTACCATCAGAGAGTCCGCGAAGGAGTGGCCAATCAAATCAGTATGGTTTCAAGTTGCATGTAATGCATTTTTTTCACTTGACAGTAAGATCGCACAGCACGTTTGCACACACTCTAGCTTACACAAACAAACAAACAAAATAAAATTCCTTAATCTCCAAAGGCAGGTTTTGAAATTTGAAATTGGAAATTCGGGACAGACAGCACATCCCTTTTAAACAGACACAGAATGATGAGGGTCTGATAGCACACCATTTTAAAGAGACAGAGAATGGTCTCGGACAGAGAGCACATCCCCTTAAAAGGGACACGGAAATAGAATGAATAAAAACAGATAAATATGTAAAACTCGGCAGGTCGTGCAGATTTCGTGGAGGAAGAATCCGTTTTCACGATCTGTCGGATAATCATTCCGATATTTCAAAAAAAGTTAAAGATTACAGATGTTTTCAACAAAAATAGCGCCTGGAAAAAATACGCAGCGAGAAAGGTCAAATGAGAACGTCTGTGATATAGTGGAACGCAGGAGTGATTAAATAATACATGGCACAATGGAGAAAGGCGAAGTGGGTGGTAATCGGGCAATAACGTAACAAAGGATGGTCCAGAGGAGGTGTTCGTGGGAAAAGCAGAACCATTACCAGACAATGGGAGCGGTGCTTATCATCCGATATGTTGAACCTAATGTTGAGGCCAGAAGACGAGAACATGCCTACAAGAAAGGGTGTCAGCGCCTTTTAATCAGACCAGGCAGCTTTGCCAGCCCGGATTGATTTCCTGTCCGCTTTGAATTCGGCAGCCAAGGGACGAATTCTTAAGTCAGCTTCTCTCATCTTTTCAGCTCGAGAGAAACAGGACGCACTCATATTCAGGGCAGAGGTGCAGATTGACGCTGAATGTATGCTTATCCCAATTGAGGTGAATTTATTCGTACAGACAGGAAGATGTACTGATCAAGTATTGGCCGGAACCAAACAAGGGTTTAGGTGATGCAACGAGGCACAGAGCCGAGTACCTCTGAGATATTTTAACTCTACTCACTTTGGCGGGTTTCACTTTGCTCTGAGATTTGGATGCTGATGGAACATCGTCGTAAAATCACACCTTTTAACGTGAAATACGTCTGTTTTCTCACATGTCGAGCGGCTGTTAGAAGCGGAAATTTGAGCAAAACATGGAGGGGATCGTCGGGATTTGGCCCGTGACCTCTCGCATTTCAAATGTGATTATTCCAAAGCGAGCATCATAACCGTGGACCAACGAGCCGCCGATAGTGAAAAGCGCAGCTCTCAGATTCTGACGTTGGTGAGAAACGATATTCGGCCGATCGTGCTTGTGCTGTCCCTCAGTGACCTATCTAATTAGTGCCCCTCGACATTTTCCTGCAACTGTTCTCCTTTTAACGAATATAATATTAATTTGAGACATGACATGAGGAAAGTGCAGCATCCCTGTCATTCAAAGGGGAATTTGGCGATGAGATCAAATGTGAATGTCAAAAAGTGGTGAAGCTGCAAGCCAACGACGACGAGAATGGGATTCGAACCCATGCGTGCAGTCCATCTCCTTAACCTCTCGGCCACCTCGTCTCTGCTATAAGACATCGTCAGCCATTCAAGCTCCTGCTTTTTGTATCCAAACAGAAATAATGTGCAAGTAAGTCCACTTCACAGCTTGCTCTGCCCGCCCATGCAGATCGACAATGATGAAAACTTGCCATGAGTTTCTTTCAGCAAACAGCCTTCCTTCACTTCAGGTGAGTGACTGGAAGAGATGGTTGGTTTCTCGGCAGAATCACAACAAAGGATATAAAATTTCACGTAGCGAGCTAAGTTGACCACGGCAGGACTCGAACGTGCAATCTTCTGATAACTTTGGGGCTGTAATCAAAGTCAGACGCCTGATCCATTAGGCCATGCGGCCGCTGCCAGCACCATTCATTGTGTTGTTGTGTGTATTGCGAGCAAATTCGGGGCAACTGCAATATCAAGGAGTGGATTTAGGAAAAGATGAGCATATTTCGAGTGAATGAACAGATGCACTGCGATCTGGGTGCGTACCGGCGCAGGCAACCCCAATGTAAATGGGAACACTATAGTTTAACAATTCGGTCATTGCAGCTCAAATCATACTCCTTCTCAAACAATACAGGGTGACCCGGGGTTATGAGAAAATCCGTTTTAAAGGGAAAGATTATGAACCGGAACTGACAACCAGCCGATTTAAATAGACACAGAATGATCCGGTATTGCAAGGACATCCCTTTTACCCAGATGCAGAATGACCCTTGACTGACAGCAGTTCTCTTTTAAAAGAATAAAGTGAGATTTCGATCATCCCTGAAGGCAATTGTGCAGTGGGGCTCAGACCACTCGGCGCAGAGACTGTTATTGAAGCCACAGTTGATAGACAGGCAGGAAGGAAGGAGGGAGGGACGTAAAACCAGCCCAGTCTGAAACACACAAACAAACTAAAATTCCTTAACCTCCAAAGGCAGGTTTTGAAATTTGAAATTGGAAATCCGGGACAGACAGCACATCCCTTTTAAACAGACACAGAATGATGAGGGTTTGAGAGCACACCATTTTACAGAGAGAGTGAATGATCTCGGACAGACAGCAAATCCCCTTAAAAGGGACACGGAAATAGAATGAATAAAAACAGATAAATATGTAAATCTCGGCAGGTCGTGCAGATTTTCTGGAGGAAGAATCTGGTTTCACGTTCTGTCGGATAATCAATCCGATAATACAGGAAAAAGTTAAAGATTACAGATGTTTTCAACAAAAATAGCGCCTTGAAAAAATATGCAGCGAGAAAGTTCAAATGGGAACGTCTGTGATACAGCGGAACGCAGGAGTGATTAAACAATACATGGCACAATGGAGAAAGGCAAAGTGGGTGGTAATCGGGCAATAACGTAACAAAGGATGGTCCAGAGGAGGTGTTAGTGGGAACAGCAGAACCATTACCAGACAATGGGAGCGGTGCTTATCATCCGATACGTTGAACCTAATGTTGAGGCCAGAAGACGAGAACATGCCTACAATATAGGGTATCACCGCCTTTTAATCAGACCAGGCAGCTTTGCCAGACCGGATTGATTTCCTGTCCGCTTTGAATTCGGCAACCAAGGGACGAATTCAAAAGGCAGCTTCTCTCATCTTTTCAGCTCTAGAGACACAGGACGCACTCATATTCAGGGCAGAGGTGGAGATTGACGCTGAATGTATGCTTATCCCAATTGAGGTGAACTTATGCGTACAGACAGGAAGATATACTGATCAAGAAACGGCCGGAACGAAACAAGGCTTTAGGTTATCCACCGATTCACAGAGCCGAGTACCTCTGAGATATTTTAACTTTACTCAGTTTGGCGGGTTTCACTTTGCTCTGGGATTTGGATGCTAAGGGAACATCGGCGTAAACTCACACGTTTTAACGTGAAATATGTCTGTTTTCTCACATGTCGAGCGGCTGTTAGAAGCGAAACTTTGAGTAAAACATGGTGGTGCTCGTCCGGGATTTGGCCCGTGACCTCTTGCATTTCAAATGTGATCATTCCGAAGGGAGAATCATAACCGTGGACCAACGAGTCGCCGACAGTGAAAAGCGCAGCTCTCAGATTCTGACGGTGGTGAGAAATGATATTATGGCCCATCGTGCATGTGTTGTCTCTCAGATACCTATCTAATTAGTTCCCCTCGCCATTGTACTGCAACTGTTCTCCTTTTGACGAATATATTATTAATTTGAGACATGACATGAGGAAAGTACAGCATCCCTGCAAGTAAAAGGGGAATTTGGCGATGAGGTTAAATGTGAATGTCAAAAAGTGGTAAAGCTGCAAGCCAACGACGACGAGAAGGGGATTCGAACCCATGCGTGCAGAGCACAATGGATTAGCAGTCCATCGCCTTAACCTCTCGGCCACCTCGTCCATGCTATAAGACATCGTCAGCCATTCAATCTCCTGCTTTTTGTATCCAAACAGAAATAATTTGCAAGAAAGTGCACTTCACACCTTGCTCTGCCCGTGCATGCAGATCGACAATGATGAAAACTTGCCATGAGATTCTTTCAGCAAACAGCCTTCCTTCACGACAGGTGAGTGACTGGAAGAGATGGTTGGTTTCTCAGCAGAATAACAATAAAGAATATAACATTTCAGTAGCGAGCTAATTTGACCACGGCAGGGCTCGAACCTGCAATCTTCTGATAACTTTGCGGTTGTAATCGAAGTCAGACGCCTTATCCATTAGGCCACGCGGCCGCTGCCAGCACCATTCATTGTGTTGTTGTGTATATTGCGAGCAAATTCGGGGCAACTGCAATATCAAGGAGTGGATTTCGGAAAAGATGAACATATTTCGAGTGAATGAACAGATGCACTGCGATCTGGGTGCGCACCGGCGCAGGCAACCCCAATGTAAATTGGAACACTATAGTTTAACAATTCGGTCATTGCAGCTGAAATCATATTCCTTCTCAAACAATACAGGATGACCCGGGTTGACGAGAAAATCCGTTTTAAAGGGAAAGATTATGAACCGGAACTGACACCCAGCCCATTTAAACAGACGCGGAATGATCCGGGATTGCAAGGACATCCCTTTTACCCAGATGCAGAATGACCTTTGACTGACAGCAGTTCCCTTTTCAAAGAATAAAGTGAGATTTCGATCATCCCTGAAGGCAATTGTGCAGTGGGGCTGAGGACCACTCGGCGCAGAGACTGTTATTGAAGCCACAGTTGATAGACAGGCAGGAAGGAAGGAGGGAGGGACGTAAAACCAGCCCAGTCTGAAACACACAAACAAACTAAAATTCCTTAACCTCCAAAGGCAGGTTTTGAAATATGAAATTGGAAATCCGGGACAGACAGCACATCCCTTTCAAACAGACACAGAATGATGAGGGTTTGAGAGCACACCATTTTACAGAGACAGAGAATGATCTCGGACAGACAGCAAATCCCCTTAAAAGGGACACGGAAATAGAATGAATAAAAACAGATAAATATGTAAATCTCGGCAGGTCGTGCAGATTTTCTGGAGGAAGAATCCGGTTTCACGTTCTGTCGGATAATCAATCCGATATTACAGGAAAAAGTTAAAGATTACAGATGTTTTCAACAAAAATAGCGCCTTGAAAAAATATGCAGCGAGAAAGTTCAAATGGGAACGTCTGTGATACAGCGGAACGCAGGAGTGATTAAACAATACATGGCACAATGGAGAAAGGCAAAGTGGGTGGTAATCGGGCAATAACGTAACAAAGGATGGTCCAGAGGAGGTGTTAGTGGGAACAGCAGAACCATTGCCAGACAATGGGAGCGGTGCTTATCATCCGATACGTTGAACCTAATGTTGAGGCCAGAAGACGAGAACATGCCTACAATATAGGGTATCACCGCCTTTTAATCAGACCAGGCATCTTTGCCAGACCGGATTGGTTTCCTGTCCGCTTTGAATGCGGCAACCAAGGGACGAATTCAAAAGGCAGCATCTCTCATTTTTTCAGCTCTAGAGACACAGGACGCACTCATATTCAGGGCAGAGGTGGAGATTGACGCTGAATGTATGCTTATCCCAATTGAGGTGAACTTATGCGTACAGACAGGAAGATATACTGATCAAGTATCGGCCGGAACGAAACAAGGCTTTAGGTTATCCAACGAGTCACAGAGCCGAGTACCTCTGAGATATTTTAACTTTACTCAGTTTGGCGGGTTTCACTTTGCTCTGGGATTTGAATGCTAAGGGAACATCGGCGTAAACTCACACGTTTTAACGTGAAATATGTCTGTTTTCTCACATGTCGAGCGGCTGTTAGAAGCGAAACTTTGAGTAAAACATGGTGGTGCTCGTCCGGGATTTGGCCCGTGACCTCTTGCATTCCAATGTGATCATTCCGAAGGGAGAATCATAACCGTGGACCAACGAGTCGCCGACAGTGAAAAGCGGAGCTCTCAGATTCTGACGGTGGTGAGAAATGATATTATGGCCCATCGTGCATGTGTTGTCTCTCAGATACCTATCTAATTAGTGTCCCTCGCCATTGTACTGCAACTCTTCTCCTTTTGACGAATATATTATTAATTTGAGACATGACATGAAGAAAGTACAGCATCCCTGTAATTAAAAGGGGAATTTGGCGATGAGGTTAAATGTGAATGTCAAAAAGTGGTAGAGCTGCAAGCCAACGACGACGAGAATGGGATTCGAACCCATGCGTGCAGAGCACAATGGATTAGCAGTCCATCGCCTTAACCTCTCGGCCACCTCGTCTCTGCTATAAGACATCGTCAGCCATTCAATCTCCTGCTTTTTGTATCCAAACAGAAATAATGTGCAAGAAAGTCCACTTCACAGCTTGCTCTGCCCGTCCTTGCAGATCGACAATGATGAAAACTTGCCATGAGATTCTTCAAGCAAACAGCCTTCCTTCACTTCAGGTGAGTGACTGGAAGAGGTGGTTGGTTTCTCGGCAGAATCACAACAAAGAATATAAAATTTCAGTAGCGAGCTAAGTTGACCGCGGCAGGACTCGAACCTGCAATCTTCTGATAACTTTGTGCTTGTAATCGAAGTCAGACGTCTTATCCATTAGGCCACGCGGCCGCTGCCAGCACCGTTCATTGTGTTGTTGTGTATATTGCGAGCAAATTCGGGGCAACTGCAATATCAAGGAGTGGATTTAGGAAAAGATGAGCATATTTCGAGTGAATGAACAGATGCACTGCGATCTGGGTGCGCACCGTCGCAGGCAACCCCAATGTAAATGGGAACACTATAGTTTAACAATTCGGTCATTGCAGCTGAAATCATATTCCTTCTCAAACAATACAGGGTGACCCGGGTTTATGAGAAAATCCGTTTTAAAGGGAAAGATTATGAACCGGAACTGACAACCAGCCCATTTAAACAGACACAGAATGATCCGGTATTGCAAGGACATCCCTTTTACCCAGATGCAGAATGACCCTTGACTGACAGCAGTTCTCTTTTAAAAGAATAAAGTGAGATTTCGATCATCCCTGAAGGCAATTGTGCAGTGGGGCTGAGGAACACGCGGCGCAGAGACTGTTATTGAAGCCACAGGTGATAGACAGGCAGGAAGGAAGGAGTGAGGGACGTAACACCAGCCCAGTCTGAAACACACAAACAAACTAAAATTCCTTAACCTCCAAAGGCAGGTTTTGAAATTTGAAATTGGAATTCCGGGACAGACAGCACATATCTTTTAAACAGACACAGAATGATGAGGGTCTGATAGAACACAATTTTAAAGAGACAGAGAATGATCTCGGACAGACAGCAAATCGCCTTAAAAGGGACACGGAAATAGAATGAATTAAAAACAGATAAATATGTAAAACTCGGCAGGTCGTGCAGATTTTCTGGAGGAAGAATCCGGTTTCACGTTCTGTCGGATAATCAATCCGATATTACAGGAAAAAGTTAAAGATTACAGATGTTTTCAACAAAAATAGCGCCTTGAAAAAATATGCAGCGAGAAAGTTCAAATGGGAACGTCTGTGATACAGCGGAACGCATGAGTGATTAAACAATACATGGCACAATGGAGAAAGGCAAAGTGGGTGGTAATCGGGCAATAACGTAACAAAGGATGGTCCAGAGGAGGTGTTAGTGGGAACAGCAGAACCATTACCAGACAATGGGAGCGGTGCTTATCATCCGATACGTTGAACCTAATGTTGAGGCCAGAAGACGAGAACATGCCTACAATATAGGGTATCACCGCCTTTTAATCAGACCAGGCAACTTTGCCAGACCGGATTGATTTCCTGTCCGCTTTGAATTCGGCAACCAAGGGACGAATTCAAAAGGCAGCTTCTCTCATCTTTTCAGCTCTAGAGACACAGGACGCACTCATATTCAGGGCAGAGGTGGAGATTGACGCTGAATGTATGCTTATCCCAATTGAGGTGAACTTATGCGTACAGACAGGAAGATATACTGACCAAGTATCGGCCGGAACGAAACAAGGCTTTAGGTTATCCAACGAGTCACAGAGCCGAGTACCTCTGAGATATTTTAACTTTACTCAGTTTGGCGGGTTTCACTTTGCTCTGGGATTTGGATGCTAAGGGAACATCGGCGTAAACTCACACGTTTTAACGTGAAATATGTCTGTTTTCTCACATGTCGAGCGGCTGTTCGAAGCGAAACTTTGAGTAAAACATGGTGGTGCTCGTCCGGGATTTGGCCCGTGACCTCTTGCATTTCAAATGTGATCATTCCGAAGGGAGAATCATAACCGTGGACCAACGAGTCGCCGACAGTGAAAAGCGCAGCTCTCAGATTCTGACGGTGGTGAGAAATTATATTATGGCCCATCGTGCATGTGTTGTCTGTCAGATACCTATCTTATTAGTGCCCCTCGCCATTGTACTGCAACTCTTCTCCTTTTGACGAATATATTATTAATTTGAGACATGACATGAGGAAAGTACAGCATCCCTGTAAGTAAAAGGGGAATTTGGCGATGAGGTTAAATGAGAATGTCAAAAAGTGGTAAAGCTGCAAGCCAACGACGACGAGAATGGGATTCGAACCCATGCGTGCAGAGCACAATGGATTAGCAGTCCATCGCCTTAAACTCTCGGCCACCTCGTCTCGGCCATAAGACATCGTCAGCCATTCAATCTCCTGCTTTTTGTATCCAAACAGAAATAATGTGCAAGAAAGTCCACTTCACAGCTTGCTCTGCCCGTGCATGCAGATCGACAATGATGAAAACTTGCCATGAGATTCTTTTAGCAAACAGCCTTCCTTCACTTCAGGTGAGTGACTGGAAGAGATGGTTGGTTTCTCTGCAGAATCACAACAAAGAATATAAAATTTCAGTAGCGAGCTAATTTGACCACGGCAGGACTCGAACCTGCAATCTTCTGATAACTTTGCAGTTGTAATCGAAGTCAGACGCCTTATCCATTAGGCCACGCGGCCGCCGCCAGCAGCATTCATTGTGTTGTTGTGTATATTGCGAGCAAATTCGGGGCAACTGCAATATCAAGGAGTGGATTTAGGAAAAGATGAACATATTTCGAGTGAATGAACAGATGCACTGCGATCTGGGTGCGCACCGGCGCAGGCAACCCCAATGTAAATTGGAACACTATAGTTTAACAATTCGGTCATTGCAGCTGAAATCATACTCCTTCTGAAACAATACAGGATGACCCGGGTTTACGAGAAAATCCGTTTTAAAGGGAAAGATTATGAACCGGAACTGACACCCAGCCCATTTAAACAGACGCAGAATGATCCGGGATTGCAAGGACATCCCTTTTACCCAGATGCAGAATGACCCTTGACTGACAGCAGTTCCCTTTTCAAAGAATAAAGTGAGATTTCGATCATCCCTGAAGGCAATTGTGCAGTGGGGCTGAGGAGCACTCGGCGCAGAGACTGTTATTGAAGCCACAGTTGATAGACAGGCAGGAAGGAAGGAGGGAGGGACGTAAAACCAGCCCAGTCTGAAACACACAAACAAACTAAAATTCCTTAACCTCCAAAGGCAGGTTTTGAAATTTGAAATTGGAAATCCGGGACAGACAGCACATCCCTTTTAAACAGACACAGAATGATGAGGGTTTGAGAGCACACCATTTTACAGAGACAGAGAATGATCTCGGACAGACAGCAAATCCCCTTAAAAGGGACACGGAAATAGAATGAATAAAAACAGATAAATATGTAAATCTCGGCAGTTCGTGCAGATTTTCTGGAGGAAGAATCCGGTTTCACGTTCTGTCGGATAATCAATCCGATATTACAGGAAAAAGTTAAAGATTACAGATGTTTTCAACAAAAATAGCGCCTTGAAAAAATATGCAGCGAGAAAGTTCAAATGGGAACGTCTGTGATACAGCGGAACGCAGGAGTGATTAAACAATACATGGCACAATGGAGAAAGGCAAAGTGGGTGGTAATCGGGCAATAACGTAACAAAGGATGGTCCAGAGGAGGTGTTAGTGGGAACAGCAGAACCATTACCAGACAATGGGAGCGGTGTTTATCATCCGATACGTTGAACCTAATGTTGAGGCCAGAAGACGAGAACATGCCTACAATATAGGGTATCACCGCCTTTTAATCAGACCAGGCAGCTTTGCCAGACCGGATTGATTTCCTGTCCGCTTTGAATTCGGCAACCAAGGGACGAATTCAAAAGGCAGCTTCTCTCATCTTTTCAGCTCTAGAGACACAGGACGCACTCATATTCAGGGCAGAGGTGGTGATTGACGCTGAATGTATGCTTATCCCAATTGAGGTGAACTTATGCGTACCGACAGGAAGATATACTGATCAAGTATCGGCCGGAACGAAACAAGGCTTTAGGTTATCCAACGAGTCACAGAGCCGAGTACCTCTGAGATATTTTAACTTTACTCAGTTTGGCGGGTTTCACTTTGCTCTGGGATTTGGATGCTAAGGGAACATCGGCGTAAACTCACACGTTTTAACGTGAAATATGTCTGTTTTCTCACATGTCGAGCGGCTGTTAGAAGCGAAACTTTGAGTAAAACATGGTGGTGCTCGTCCGGGATTTGGCCCGTGACCTCTTGCATTTCAAATGTGATCATTCCGAAGGGAGAATCATAACCGTGGACCAACGAGTCGCCGACAGTGAAAAGCGCAGCTCTCAGATTCTGACGGTGGTGAGAAATGATATTATGGCCCATCGTGCATGTGTTGTCTCTCAGATACCTATCTTATTAGTGCCCCTCGCCATTGTACTGCAACTGTTCTCCTTTTGACGAATATATTATTAATTTGAGACATGACATGAGGAAAGTACAGCATCCCTGTAAGTAAAAGGGGAATTTGGCGATGAGGTGAAATGTGAATGTCAAAAAGTGGTAAAGCTGCAAGCCAACGACGACGAGAATGGGATTCGAACCCATGCGTGCAGAGCACAATGAATTAGCAGTCCATCGCCTTAAACTCTCGGCCACCTCGTCTCTGCTATAAGACATCGTCAGCCATTCAATCTCCTGCTTTTTGTATCCAAACAGAAATAATGTGCAAGAAAGTGCACTTCACACCTTGCTCTGCCCGTGCATGCAGATCGACAATGATGAAAACTTGCCATGAGATTCTTTCAGCAAACAGCCTTCCTTCACGACAGGTGAGTGACTGGAAGAGATGGTTGGTTTCTCAGCAGAACAACAATAAAGAATATAAAATTTCAGTAGCGAGCTAATTTGACCACGGCAGGGCTCGAACCTGCAATCTTCTGATAACTTTGCGGTTGTAATCGAAGTCAGACGCCTTATCCATTAGGCCACGCGGCCGCTGCCAGCACCATTCATTGTGTTGTTGTGTATATTGCGAGCAAATTCGGGGCAACTGCAATATCAAGGAGTGGATTTAGGAAAAGATGAACATATTTCGAGTGAATGAACAGATGCACTGCGATCTGGGTGCGCACCGGCGCAGGCAACCCCAATGTAAATTGGAACACTATAGTTTAACAATTCGGTCATTGCAGCTGAAATCATATTCCTTCTCAAACAATACAGGATGACCCGGGTTGACGAGAAAATCCGTTTTAAAGGGAAAGATTATGAACCGGAACTGACACCCAGCCCATTTAAACAGACGCGGAATGATCCGGGATTGCAAGGACATCCCTTTTACCCAGATGCAGAATGACCTTTGACTGACAGCAGTTCCCTTTTCAAAGAATAAAGTGAGATTTCGATCATCCCTGAAGGCAATTGTGCAGTGGGGCTGAGGACCACTCGGCGCAGAGACTGTTATTGAAGCCACAGTTGATAGACAGGCAGGAAGGAAGGAGGGAGGGACGTAAAACCAGCCCAGTCTGAAACACACAAACAAACTAAAATTCCTTAACCTCCAAAGGCAGGTTTTGAAATATGAAATTGGAAATCCGGGACAGACAGCACATCCCTTTCAAACAGACACAGAATGATGAGGGTTTGAGAGCACACCATTTTACAGAGACAGAGAATGATCTCGGACAGACAGCAAATCCCCTTAAAAGGGACACGGAAATAGAATGAATAAAAACAGATAAATATGTAAATCTCGGCAGGTCGTGCAGATTTTCTGGAGGAAGAATCCGGTTTCACGTTCTGTCGGATAATCAATCCGATATTACAGGAAAAAGTTAAAGATTACAGATGTTTTCAACAAAAATAGCGCCTTGAAAAAATATGCAGCGAGAAAGTTCAAATGGGAACGTCTGTGATACAGCGGAACGCAGGAGTGATTAAACAATACATGGCACAATGGAGAAAGGCAAAGTGGGTGGTAATCGGGCAATAACGTAACAAAGGATGGTCCAGAGGAGGTGTTAGTGGGAACAGCAGAACCATTGCCAGACAATGGGAGCGGTGCTTATCATCCGATACGTTGAACCTAATGTTGAGGCCAGAAGACGAGAACATGCCTACAATATAGGGTATCACCGCCTTTTAATCAGACCAGGCATCTTTGCCAGACCGGATTGGTTTCCTGTCCGCTTTGAATGCGGCAACCAAGGGTTCGAATTCAAAAGGCAGCTTCTCTCATTTTTTCAGCTCTAGAGACACAGGACGCACTCATATTCAGGGCAGAGGTGGAGATTGACGCTGAATGTATGCTTATCCCAATTGAGGTGAACTTATGCGTACAGACAGGAAGATATACTGATCAAGTATCGGCCGGAACGAAACAAGGCTTTAGGTTATCCAACGAGTCACAGAGCCGAGTACCTCTGAGATATTTTAACTTTACTCAGTTTGGCGGGTTTCACTTTGCTCTGGGATTTGGATGCTAAGGGAACATCGGTGTAAATTCACACGTTTTAACGTGAAATATGTCTGTTTTCTCACATGTCGAGCGGCTGTTAGAAGCGAAACTTTGAGTAAAACATGGTGGTGCTCGTCCGGGATTTGGCCCGTGACCTCTTGCATTTCAAATGAGATCATTCCGAAGGGAGAATCATAACCGTGGACCAACGAGTCGCCGACAGTGAAAAGCGGAGCTCTCAGATTCTGACGGTGGTGAGGAATGATATTATGGCCCATCGTGCATGTGATGTCTCTCAGATACCGATCTAATTAGTGCCCCTCGCCATTGTACTGCAACTCTTCTCCTTTTGACGAATATATTATTAATTTGAGACATGACATGAAGAAAGTACAGCATCCCTGTAAGTAAAAGGGGAATTTGGCGATGAGGTTAAATGTGAATGTCAAAAAGTGGTAAAGCTGCAATCCAACGACGACGAGAATGGGATTCGAACCCATGCGTGCAGAGTACAATGGATTAGCAGTCCATCGCCTTAACCTCTCGGCCACCTCGTCTCTGCTATAAGACATCGTCAGCCATTCAATCTCCTGCTTTTTGTATCCAAACAGAAATAATGTGCAAGAAAGTCCACTTCACAGCTTGCTCTGCCCGTGCATGCAGATCGACAATGATGAAAACTTGCCATGAGATTCTTTCAGCAAACAGCCTTCCTTCACTTCAGGTGAGTGACTGGAAGAGATGGTTGGTTTCTCAGCAGAATCACAACAAAGAATATAAAATTTCAGTAGCGAGCTAATTTGACCACGGCAGGACTCGAACCTGCAATTTTCTGATAACTTTGAAGTTATAATCGAAGTCAGACGCCTTATCCATTAGGACACGCGGCCGCTGCCAGCGCCATTCATTGTGTTGTTGTGTATATTGCGAGCAAATTCGGGGCAACTGCAATATCAAGGAGTGGATTTCGGAAAAGATGAACATATTTCGAGTGAATGAACAGATGCACTGCGATCTGGGTGCGCAACGGCGCAGGCAACCCCAATGTAAATTGGATCACTATAGTTTAACAATTCAGTCATTGCAGCTGAAATCATACTCCTTCTGAAACAATGCAGTATGACCCGGGTTTACGAGAAAATCCGTTTTAAAGGGAAAGATTATGAACCGGAACTGACACCCAGCCCATTTAAACAGACGCAGAATGATCCTGGATTGCAAGGACATCCCTTTTACCCAGATGCAGAATGACCCTTGACTGACAGCAGTTCCCTTTTCAAAGAATAAAGTGAGATTTCGATCATCCCTGAAGGCAATTGTGCAGTGGGGCTGAGGACCACTCCGCGCAGAGACTGTTATTGAAGCCACAGTTGATAGACAGGCAGGAAGGAAGGAGGGAGGGACGTAAAACCAGCCCAGTCTGAAACACACAAACAAACTGAAATTCCTTAACCTCCAAAGGCAGGTTTTGAAATTTGAAATTGGAAATCCGGGACAGACAGCACATCCCTTTTAAACAGACACAGATTGATGACGGTTTGAGAGCACACCATTTTACAGAGACAGAGAATGATCTCGGACAGACAGCAAATCCCCTTAAAAGGGACACGGAAATAGAATGAATAAAAACAGATAAATATGTAAATCTCGGCAGGTCGTGCAGATTTTCTGGAGGAAGAATCCGGTTTCACGTTCTGTCGGATAATCAATCCGATATTACAGGAAAAAGTTAAAGATTACAGATTTTTTCAACAAAAATAGCGCCTTGAAAAAATATGCAGCGAGAAAGTTCAAATGGGAACGTCTGTGATACAGCGGAACGCAGGAGTGATTAAACAATACATGGCACAATGGAGAAAGGCAAAGTGGGTGGTAATCGGGCAATAACGTAACAAAGGATGGTCCAGAGGGGGTGTTAGTGGGAACAGCAGAACCATTACCAGACAATGGGAGCGGTGCTTATCATCCGATACGTTGAACCTAATGTTGAGGCCAGAAGACGAGAACATGCCTACAATATAGGGTATCACCGCCTTTTAATCAGACCAGGCAGCTTTGCCAGACCGGATTGATTTCCTGTCCGCTTTGAATTCGGCAACCAAGGGACGAATTCAAAAGGCAGCTTCTCTCATCTTTTCAGCTCTAGAGACACAGGACGCACTCATATTCAGGGCAGAGGTGGAGATTGACGCTGAATGTATGCTTATCCCAATTGAGGTGAACTTATGCGTACAGACAGGAAGATATACTGATCAAGTATCGGCCGGAACGAAACAAGGCTTTAGGTTATCCAACGAGTCACAGAGCCGAGTACCTCTGAGATATTTTAACTTTACTCAGTTTGGCGGGTTTCACTTTGCTCTGGGATTTGGATGCTAAGGGAACATCGGCGTAAACTCACACGTTTTAACGTGAAATATGTCTGTTTTCTCACATGTCGAGCGGCTGTTAGAAGCGAAACTTTGAGTAAAACATGGTGGTGCTCGTCCGGGATTTGGCCCGTGACCTCTTGCATTTCAAATGTGATCATTCCGAAGGGAGAATCATAACCGTGGACCAACGAGTCGCCGACAGTGAAAAGCGCAGCTCTCAGATTCTGACGGTGGTGAGAAATGATATTATGGCCCATCGTGCATGTGTTGTCTCTCAGATACCTATCTAATTAGTGCCCCTCGCCATTGTACTGCAACTGTTCTCCTTTTGACGAATATATTATTAATTTGAGACATGACATGAGGAAAGTACAGCATCCCTGTAAGTAAAAGGGGAATTTGGCGATGAGGTTAAATGTGAATGTCAAACACTGGTAAAGCTGCAAGCCAACGACGACGAGAATGGGATTCGAACCCATGCGTGCAGAGAACAATGGATTAGCAGTCCATCGCCTTAACCTCTCGGCCACCTCGTCTCTGCTATAAGACATCGTCAGCCATTCAATCTCCTGCTTTTTGTATCCAAACAGAAATAATGTGCAAGAAAGTCCACTTCACAGCTTGCTCTGCCCGTGCATGCAGATCGACAATGATGAAAACTTGCCATGAGATTCTTTCAGCAAACAGCCTTCCTTCACTTCAGGTGAGTGACTGGAAGAGATGGTTGGTTTCTCAGCAGAATCACAACAAAGAATATAAAATTTCAGTAGCGAGCTAATTTGACCACGGCAGGACTCGAACCTGCAATCTTCTGATAACTTTGCGGTTGTAATCGAAGACAGACGCCTTATCCATTAGGCCACGCGGCCGCTGCCAGCACCATTCATTGTGTTGTTGTGTATATTGCGAGCAAATTCGGGGCAACTGCAATATCAAGGAGATGATTCGGAAAAGATGAACATATTTCGAGTGAATGAACAGATGCACTGCGATCTGGGTGCGCACCGGCGCAGGCAACCCCAATGTAAATTGGAACACTATAGTTTAACAATTCGGTCATTGCAGCTGAAATAATACTCCTTCTCAAACAATACAGGATGACCCGGGTTTACGAGAAAATCCGTTTTAAAGGGAAAGATTATGAACTGGAACTGACACCCAGCCCATTTAAACAGACGCAGAATGATCCGGGATTGCAAGGACATCCCTTTTACCCAGATGCAGAATGACCCTTGACTGACAGCAGTTCCCTTTTCAAAGAATAAAGTGAGATTTCGATCATCCCTGAAGGCAATTGTGCAGTGGGGCTGAGGACCACTCGGCGCAGAGACTGTTGTTGAAGCCACAGTTGATAGACAGGCAGGAAGGAAGGAGGGAGGGACGTAAAACCAGCCCAGTCTGAAACACACAAACAAACTAAAATTCCTTAACCTCCAAAGGCAGGTTTTGAAATTTGAAATTGGAAATCCGGGACAGACAGCACATCCCTTTTAAACAGACACAGAATGATGAGGGTTTGAGAGCACACCATTTTACAGAGACAGAGAATGATCTCGGACAGACAGCAAATCCCCTTAAAAGGGACACGGAAATAGAATGAATAAAAACAGATAAATATGTAAATCTCGGCAGTTCGTGCAGATTTTCTGGAGGAAGAATCCGGTTTCGCATTCTGTCGGATAATCAATCCGATATTACAGGAAAAAGTAAAGATTACAGATGTTTTCAACAAAAATAGCGCCTTGAAAAAATATGCAGCGAGAAAGTTCAAATGGGAACGTCTGTGATACATCGGAACGCAGGAGTGATTAAACAATACATGGCACAATGGAGAAAGGCAAAGTGGGTGGTAATCGGGCAATAACGTAACAAAGGATGGTCCAGAGGGGGTGTTAGTGGGAACAGCAGAACCATTACCAGACAATGGGAGCGGTGCTTATCATCCGATACGTTGAACCTAATGTTGAGGCCAGAAGACGAGAACATGCCTACAATATAGGGTATCACCGCCTTTTAATCAGACCAGGCAGCTTTGCCAGACCGGATTGATTTCCTGTCCGCTTTGAATTCGGCAACCAAGGGACGAATTCAAAAGGCAGCTTCTCTCATCTTTTCAGCTCTAGAGACACAGGACGCACTCATATTCAGGGCAGAGGTGGAGATTGGCGCTGAATGTATGCTTATCCCAATTGAGGTGAACTTGTGCGTACAGACAGGAAGATATACTGATCAAGTATCGGCCGGAACGAAACAAGGCTTTAGGTTATCCAACGAGTCACAGAGCCGAGTACCTCTGAGATATTTTAACTTTACTCAGTTTGGCGGGTTTCACTTTGCTCTGGGATTTGGATGCTAAGGGAACATCGGCGTAAACTCACACGTTTTAACGTGAAATATGTCTGTTTTCTCACATGTCGAGCGGCTGTTAGAAGCGAAACTTTGAGTAAAACATGGTGGTGCTCGTCCGGGATTTGGCCCGTGACCTCTTGCATTTCAAATGTGATCATTCCGAAGGGAGAATCATAACCGTGGACCAACGAGTCGCCGACAGTGAAAAGCGCAGCTCTCAGATTCTGACGGTGGTGAGAAATGATATTATGGCCCATCGTGCATGTGTTGTCTCTCAGATACCTATCTAATTAGTGCCCCTCGCCATTGTACTGCAACTGTTCTCCTTTTGACGAATATATTATTAATTTGAGACATGACATGAGGAAAGTACAGCATCTCTGTAAATAAAAGGGGAATTTAGCGATGAGGTTAAATGTGAATGTCAAAAAGTGGTAAAGCTGCAAGCCAACGACGACGAGAATGGGATTCGAACCCATGCGTGCAGAGCACAATGAATTAGCAGTCCATCGCCTTAACCTCTCGGCCACCTCGTCTCTGCTATAAGACATCGTCAGCCATTCAATCTCCTGCTTTTTGTATCCAAACAGAAATAATGTGCAAGAAAGTCCACTTCACAGCTTGCTCTGACCGTGCATGCAGATCGACAATGATGAAAACTTGCCATGAGATTCTTTCAGCAAACAGCCTTCCTTCACTTCAGGTGAGTTACTGGAAGAGATGGTTGGTTTCTCAGCAGAATCACAACAAAGAATATAAAATTTCAGTAGCGAGCTAATTTAACCACGGCAGGACTCGAACCTGCAATCTTCTGATAACTTTGCGGTTGTAATCGAAGTCAGACGCCTTATCCATTAGGACACGCGGCCGCTGCCAGCGCCATTCATTGTGTTGTTGTGTATATTGCGAGCAAATTCGGGGCAACTGCAATATCAAGGAGTGGATTTCGGAAAAGATGAACATATTTCGAGTGAATGAACAGATGCACTGCGATCTGGGTGCGCACCGGCGCAGGCAACCCCAATGTAAATTGGAACACTATAGTTTAACAATTCGGTCATTGCAGCTGAAATCATACTCCTTCTGAAACAATACAGGATGACCCGGGTTTACGAGAAAATCCGTTTTAAAGGGAAAGATTATGAACCGGAACTGACACCCAGCCCATTTAAACAGACGCAGAATGATGAGGGTTTGAGAGCACACCATTTTACAGAGACAGAGAATGATCTCGGACAGACAGCAAATCCCCTTAAAAGGGACACGGAAATAGAATGAATAAAAACAGATAAATATGTAAATCTCGGCAGGTCGTGCAGATTTTCTGGAGGAAGAATCCGGTTTCACGTTCTGTCGGATAATCAATCCGATATTACAGGAAAAAGTTAAAGATTACAGATTTTTTCAACAAAAATAGCGCCTTGAAAAAATATGCAGCGAGAAACTTCAAATGGGAACGTCTGTGATACAGCGGAACGCAGGAGTGATTAAACAATACATGGCACAATGGAGAAAGGCAAAGTGGGTGGTAATCGGGCAATAACGTAACAAAGGATGGTCCAGAGGGGGTGTTAGTGGGAACAGCAGAACCATTACCAGACAATGGGAGCGGTGCTTATCATCCGATACGTTGAACCTAATGTTGAGGCCAGAAGACGAGAACATGCCTACAATATAGGGTATCACCGCCTTTTAATCAGACCAGGCAGCTTTGCCAGACCGGATTGATTTCCTGTCCGCTTTGAATTCGGCAACCAAGGGACGAATTCAAAAGGCAGCTTCTCTCATCTTTTCAGCTCTAGAGACACAGGACGCACTCATATTCAGGGCAGAGGTGGAGATTGACGCTGAATGTATGCTTATCCCAATTGAGGTGAACTTATGCGTACAGACAGGAAGATATACTGATCAAGTATCGGCCGGAACGAAACAAGGCTTTAGGTTATCCAACGAGTCACAGAGCCGAGTACCTCTGAGATATTTTAACTTTACTCAGTTTGGCGGGTTTCACTTTGCTCTGGGATTTGGATGCTAAGGGAACATCGGCGTAAACTCACACGTTTTAACGTGAAATATGTCTGTTTTCTCACATGTCGAGCGGCTGTTAGAAGCGAAACTTTGAGTAAAACATGGTGGTGCTCGTCCGGGATTTGGCCCGTGACCTCTTGCATTTCAAATGTGATCATTCCGAAGGGAGAATCATAACCGTGGACCAACGAGTCGCCGACAGTGAAAAGCGCAGCTCTCAGATTCTGACGGTGGTGAGAAATGATATTATGGCCCATCGTGCATGTGTTGTCTCTCAGATACCTATCTAATTAGTGCCCCTCGCCATTGTACTGCAACTGTTCTCCTTTTGACGAATATATTATTAATTTGAGACATGACATGAGGAAAGTACAGCATCCCTGTAAGTAAAAGGGGAATTTGGCGATGAGGTTAAATGTGAATGTCAAACACTGGTAAAGCTGCAAGCCAACGACGACGAGAATGGGATTCGAACCCATGCGTGCAGAGAACAATGGATTAGCAGTCCATCGCCTTAACCTCTCGGCCACCTCGTCTCTGCTATAAGACATCGTCAGCCATTCAATCTCCTGCTTTTTGTATCCAAACAGAAATAATGTGCAAGAAAGTCCACTTCACAGCTTGCTCTGCCCGTGCATGCAGATCGACAATGATGAAAACTTGCCATGAGATTCTTTCAGCAAACAGCCTTCCTTCACTTCAGGTGAGTGACTGGAAGAGATGGTTGGTTTCTCAGCAGAATCACAACAAAGAATATAAAATTTCAGTAGCGAGCTAATTTGACCACGGCAGGACTCGAACCTGCAATCTTCTGATAACTTTGCGGTTGTAATCGAAGTCAGACGCCTTATCCATTAGGCCACGCGGCCGCTGCCAGCACCATTCATTGTGTTGTTGTGTATATTGCGAGCAAATTCGGGGCAACTGCAATATCAAGGAGATGATTCGGAAAAGATGAACATATTTCGAGTGAATGAACAGATGCACTGCGATCTGGGTGCGCACCGGCGCAGGCAACCCCAATGTAAATTGGAACACTATAGTTTAACAATTCGGTCATTGCAGCTGAAATAATACTCCTTCTCAAACAATACAGGATGACCCGGGTTTACGAGAAAATCCGTTTTAAAGGGAAAGATTATGAACTGGAACTGACACCCAGCCCATTTAAACAGACGCAGTATGATCCGGGATTGCAAGGACATCCCTTTTACCCAGATGCAGAATGACCCTTGACTGACAGCAGTTCGCTTTTCAAAGAATAAAGTGAGATTTCGATCATCCCTGAAGGCAATTGTGCAGTGGGGCTGAGGACCACTCGGCGCAGAGACTGTTGTTGAAGCCACAGTTGATAGACAGGCAGGAAGGAAGGAGGGAGGGACGTAAAACCAGCCCAGTCTGAAACACACAAACAAACTAAAATTCCTTAACCTCCAAAGGCAGGTTTTGAAATTTGAAAGTGGAAATCAGGGACAGACAGCACATCCCTTTTAAACAGACACAGAATGATGAGGGTTTGAGAGCACACCATTTTACAGAGACAGAGAATGATCTCGGACAGACAGCAAATCCCCTTAAAAGGGACACGGAAATAGAATGAATAAAAACAGATAAATATGTAAATCTCGGCAGTTCGTGCAGATTTTCTGGAGGAAGAATCCGGTTTCGCATTCTGTCGGATAATCAATCCGATATTACAGGAAAAAGTAAAGATTACAGATGTTTTCAACAAAAATAGCGCCTTGAAAAAATATGCAGCGAGAAAGTTCAAATGGGAACGTCTGTGATACATCGGAACGCAGGAGTGATTAAACAATACATGGCACAATGGAGAAAGGCAAAGTGGGTGGTAATCGGGCAATAACGTAACAAAGGATGGTCCAGAGGGGGTGTTAGTGGGAACAGCAGAACCATTACCAGACAATGGGAGCGGTGCTTATCATCCGATACGTTGAACCTAATGTTGAGGCCAGAAGACGAGAACATGCCTACAATATAGGTTATCACCGCCTTTTAATCAGACCAGGCAGCTTTGCCAGACCGGATTGATTTCCTGTCCGCTTTGAATTCGGCAACCAAGGGACGAATTCAAAAGGCAGCTTCTCTCATCTTTTCAGCTCTAGAGACACAGGACGCACTCATATTCAGGGCAGAGGTGGAGATTGGCGCTGAATGTATGCTTATCCCAATTGAGGTGAACTTGTGCGTACAGACAGGAAGATATACTGATCAAGTATCGGCCGGAACGAAACAAGGCTTTAGGTTATCCAACGAGTCACAGAGCCGAGTACCTCTGAGATATTTTAACTTTACTCAGTTTGGCGGGTTTCACTTTGCTCTGGGATTTGGATGCTAAGGGAACATCGGCGTAAACTCACACGTTTTAACGTGAAATATGTCTGTTTTCTCACATGTCGAGCGGCTGTTAGAAGCGAAACTTTGAGTAAAACATGGTGGTGCTCGTCCGGGATTTGGCCCGTGACCTCTTGTATTTCAAATGTGATCATTCCGAAGGGAGAATCATAACCGTGGACCAACGAGTCGCCGACAGTGAAAAGCGCAGCTCTCAGATTCTGACGGTGGTGAGAAATGATATTATGGCCCATCGTGCATGTGTTGTCTCTCAGATACCTATCTAATTAGTGCCCCTCGCCATTGTACTGCAACTGTTCTCCTTTTGACGAATATATTATTAATTTGAGACATGACATGAGGAAAGTACAGCATCTCTGTAAATAAAAGGGGAATTTAGCGATGAGGTTAAATGTGAATGTCAAAAAGTGGTAAAGCTGCAAGCCAACGACGACGAGAATGGGATTCGAACCCATGCGTGCAGAGCACAATGAATTAGCAGTCCATCGCCTTAACCTCTCGGCCACCTCGTCTCTGCTATAAGACATCGTCAGCCATTCAATCTCCTGCTTTTTGTATCCAAACAGAAATAATGTGCAAGAAAGTCCACTTCACAGCTTGCTCTGCCCGTGCATGCAGATCGACAATGATGAAAACTTGCCATGAGATTCTTTTAGCAAACAGCCTTCCTTCACTTCAGGTGAGTGACTGGAAGAGATGGTTGGTTTCTCAGCAGAATCACAACAAAGAATATAAAATTTCAGTAGCGAGCTAATTTGACCACGGCAGGACTCGAACCTGCAATCTTCTGATAACTTTGCGGTTGTAATCGAAGTCAGACGCCTTATCCATTAGGCCACGCTGCCGCTGCCAGCACCACTCATTGTGTTGTTGTGTATATTGCGAGCAAATTCGGGGCAACTGCAATATCAAGGAGTGGATTTAGGAAAAGATGAACATATTTCGAGTGAATGAACAGATGCACTGCGATCTGGGTGCGCACCGGCGCAGGCAACCTCAATGTAAATTGGAACACTGTAGATTAACAATTCGGTCATTGCAGCTGAAATCATATTCCTTCTCAAACAATACAGGATGACCCGGGTTTACGAGAAAATCCGTTTTAAAGGGAAAGATTATGAACCGGAACTGACACCCAGCCCATTTAAACAGACGCAGAATGATCCGGGATTGCAAGGACATCCATTTTACCCAGATGCAGAATGACCCTTGACTGACAGCAGTTCCCTTTTCAAAGAATAAAGTGAGATTTCGATCATCCCTGAAGGCAATTGTGCAGTGGGGCTGAGGACTACTCGGCGCAGAGACTGTTATTGAAGCCACAGTTGATAGACAGGCAGGAAGGAAGGAGGGAGGTACGTAAAACCAGCCCAGTCTGAAACACACAAACAAACTAAAATTCCTTAACCTCCAAAGGCAGGTTTTGAAATATGAAATTGGAAATCCGGGACAGACAGCACATCCCTTTTAAACAGACACAGAATGATGAGGGTTTGAGAGCACACCATTTTACAGAGACAGAGAATGATCTCGGACAGACAGCAAATCCCCTTAAAAGGGACACGGAAATAGAATGAATAAAAACAGATAAATATGTAAATCTCGGCAGTTCGTGCAGATTTTCTGGAGGAAGAATCCGGTTTCACGTTCTGTCGGATAATCAATCCGATATTACAGGAAAAAGTTAAAGATTACAGATGTTTTCAACAAAAATAGCGCCTTGAAAAAATATGCAGCGAGAAAGTTCAAATGGGAACGTCTGTGATACAGCGGAACGCAGGAGTGATTAAACAATACATGGCACAATGGTGAAAGGCAAAGTGGGTGGTAATCGGGCAATAACGTAACAAAGGATGGTCCAGAGGAGGTGTTAGTGGGAACAGCAGAACCATTACCAGACAATGGGAGCGGTGCTTATCATCCGATACGTTGAACCTAATGTTGAGGCCAGAAGACTATAACATGCCTACAATATAATGTGTCACCGCCTTTTAATCAGACCAGGAAGCTTGGCCAGCCCGGATTGATTTCCTGTCCGCTCTGAATTCGGCAACCAAGAGATTAATTCAAAAACTAGCTTCTCACATCTTTTCAGCTCTGGAGAAACAGGACGCACTGATATTCAGGGCAGAGGTGGAGATTGACACTGAATGTATGCGTATCCCCATTGAGCAGAGCTGATCGCACAGACAGGAATATATACTGATCAAATATTGGACGGAACCAAACACGGGATAAGGTTATCCATCGAGTCACAGAGCCGAGTACCTCTGAGATATTTTTACTTTACTCAGTTGTGTGAGTTTCACTTTGCTCTGGGATTTAGACGCTGTGAGAACAATCGGCGCAAAATCAGACATTTTAATGTGAAACATGTCTGTTTTCTCACATGTCAAGCGGCTGTGAGGAGCGGAAATTTGACTAAAAAATGGCGGGGCTTGTCACGGATTTGGCCCGAGGTCTCTCGCATTTCAAATGTGATCATTCCTAAGCGAGAATCATACCTCGAGACCAACGAGCCGCCGACAGTGAAGAGCGCAGCTCTCAGATTCTGACGGTAGTGAGAAAATATGTTAGGCCCATCGTGCTTGTGCTGTCACTCAGAGACCGATCTAATTAGTCCACCTCTCCGCAGTCCTCCAAATGTTATCCTTTTGACGAATATATTATTAATTTGAGACATAACATGATCAAAGTGCAGCATCCTTGTCAGTGAAAGGGAAATTGGGCGATGAGGTTAATGTGATTGACAAAGTGACCAGGGGAGTCAAAGCTGAACACAAGTACGACGAGGATGGTATTGGAACCCATGCGTGCAGAAGAAAATTGATTTGGAGTCCAACGCCTTAACTTCTCGGCTACCTCGTCTCTTATTCAACCAAGCGTCAGCCTTTCAATCTCCTTCTTTTTGTAGCCCAACAGAAATAATGTGCAAGAAAATCCACTTCACAGATTGCTCTGCCCGTGCATGCAGATCGACAATGATGAAAACTTGCCATTAGATTCTTAAAGCAAACAGCCTTCCTTGACTTCGGGTGAGTGACTCGAAGAGATGGTTGGTTTTTCGGCAGAATCGCAACAAATATAACATTTCACGCAGCGAGTTAATTGACCGCGGCAAGATACGAATCTGCAATGTTTTGATAAGTTCGCGGTTATAATCGAAGTCAGACGCCGTATCCATTAGACCACGCGGCCGCTGCCACCATCATACAATGTGTTGTTTGTATATTGCGAGCAAAATAAAGGAGTGGATTGAGGAAAAGTTGAGCATATTTCGAGTGAATGAACAGATGCACTGCGATCTGGGTGCGCACCCGGCGCAGGCAACCCCAACGTAAATTGGAACACAACAGTTTAACAATTCGGTCATTGCAGCTGAAATCATACTCCTACTCAAACTATACAGAATGACCCGGGTTTATGAAAAAATCCGTTTTAAAGGTGAAGATTATGAACTGGAACTGACAACCAGCCCGTTAAAACAGTTACAGAATGATCGGTAACTGCAAGGACATTCCTTTTACCCAGATGCAGAATCACCCTTGACGGAACGCAGATCCCTTTTAAAAGAATGAAGTGAGATTTCTATCATCCCTGAAGGCAAGTGTGCTGTGGAGCTCAGGACCACGCGGGGCAGAGACGGTTATTGAAGCCACAGATGATAGACAGGAAGGAAGGAGGGAGAGAAGTAAAACCAACCCAGACTGAAAGCCAATTTAGAAATATATATATAATAAACATTTTAAGAAAATAAATACATTTAATTTTGATTTGCAAAAAATTGAATTGAGTTGTTTCAAATAAATAAATAATTGATTCATAACCTAGATATTTTTTGATTGAAGGATGGCTGTGTGAGTGGAAGAATTCCATTTGAAATGAGGGGGTGCCTCTTATCAACAAAGGCAGACATTGATGTGGAGATTCAGCATCGCCTCCAGTGCTCCAGTGCAGCCTTCGGACGCCTGCGGAAAAGACTGTTTGAAGACCTGGCCCTCAAATCTACCACCAAACTCATGGTCCACAGGGCTGTAATAATACCCGCCCTCCTGTATGGGTCTGAGGCATGGACGATGTGCAGAAGGCACCAACGATGTCTCCGCAAGATCCTGATAATCTCCTGGGAGGACAGGCGCATCAACATCAGTGTCCTCGACCAGGGTAACATCCCCAGTAGTGAAGCACTGACCACACTCGATCAGCTTCGCTGGGCAGGCCACATAGCACGCATGCCAGATGTGAGACTCCCTGAGCAATGCTTTATGCGGAGCTTCTTCATGGTAAACGAGCCAAAGGAGTGCAGCGTAAACGTTATAAGGACACCCTCAAAGCCTCGCTGGTAAAGTGCGAAATCACCACTGACACCTGTGAGACCCTGGCAGCAGATCGCCCGAGGTGGAGAAAATCCATCCGGGAGGGCGTTGAGCTCTTTGAGGCTCGATGCAAGGAGCATGAAGAACCCAGGCGCACGCAGCAGATCGAGCGTGCGGCAAACCAGCCCTACCGACCACTTCCCCTGATGAATGTCTGTGCCACCTGTGAAAGGGACCGTGGCTCTCGTATCGGAATGCTCAGCCATCAAAGAATTCAGTTTGGGAGTGGAAGCAAGTCCTCCATAGGAACCCTGGACCTGATGGCTTATATCCTGTGGATAAAACCAATGCATCCATAGCATATAAGCCATCAGGTCCAGGGGACTTGTCCGCCTTTAGTCCCATTATTTTACCTCATAATAGTTCATTAGTGGTAATGATAGTATTAAGTTCCTCCATCCACATAGCCCTTTGATTATCCACTATTTGGATGTTTTTACTGACTTCTAACGTGAGAACTGAAACAAAATATTTTTTCAAAGTCTCTGCCATTTCCCTGTTCTCCATTATTAATTCCCCAGTCTCATCCTCCAGGAGACGAACATTTACTTTAGCCACTCTTTTCATTTTTACATAGCTGTAGAAACTCTTACTATCTGTTTTCATAATTCGTTCAAGTTAACATTCATAATCTACCCTCTTTTAATCATATTTTTAGTCATTCTTTGCTGGCTTATAAAAATGGCCCAATCCTCTGGACTCGCACGAGTGGATGATTGGGTGAGCTTGACGGAACAGGTGGCTTAAAAGTTGCTGCAAAATATTTCAGAACAATTACACCTCAAATGACCTCCAAACAGTGCGGATTACGTGCCAATGCCGACAGCTACTGATTCATTGTGAACAGGGCTCCAATTTCCTCAGAAGCAATTCGATTATATTCCTAATCCAACGATTGAACTAACCAGCCACGGCAGCTAGCACGTCGCATTTTTTTAAACACACACTGAATGAAGCAGCACTGAGAGCGCAACCCTTTTAAACAGATAAAGACTGATCCGAGACTGACAGTACAACAACTTGATGTCGCTGTATTACACAACAGAAAGCGGGAATGGCTGAATCGCTTTCGGCGGGAATTAAATGATGTACTCCCTGCTTGTCTCAGCTAATCTGCTCGTTGGTCAAGGACTATGATTGTCACTTATATAGGAAAATAATGGAACCCTTACTAATGGAGAAAATAGAAGAACTTCTAGAAACCAAAAGTATAAAAATGAATAATCAGCATGGATTTCAACAGGGAAAGTACTGCTGGACCAAACTCATAATTTTTGAAGAGGTTAAAGAGAGGTGAGACATTGATCATGCAATAAGTGTAAGGTATCTAGATTTTCAAAAGACCCTCGCTATGATACCCAATAATAGCCTGCTGAGCAACGTCAGGGTCTCAGCAGCAAAATGCATAGCGAGCTAGCTTCAAGACTGAAATCAGAGTTTGGAGGTAAAAGACAGATATTCATATTGGCAGAAGATGGGTAGTGGTGTTCCAAAAGGATCAATGCCGGATCCACTATTGTTCACAATTTATATTAACGTTCACAATTTATATTAACGATTAGAATTTGGAACTAAAAACAGAATTTCCAAAGTTGCCAATGATACCAAATTGGAGGAAATTTATGCTGAGGAGGACTGCAATAAATTAAGGACAACATTAATAAACACGCAGAATGTGCATATAATTTTCAATTAAGTTCCACACACATACATGTGAGGTATTACATTTTGCTAGGAAGAATATGGAGGTCATTTATTTCTTGGCACAAACGACTCTCGGTGGGGTAGAGGAACAATAGGATCTCTGAGTAAAACTACACAAATCACAAAAATTGTGACAGAGTTTAGCAAGACAAAATTAAGGTAACTAAGCAGTGGAGGTTATTTCTAGTCGTACATAATTGCAAAATAGGAAGGTTATGCTAAACCTGTATTGAACCTCGTTTAGACCACACTTAGAGAACTGCATGCAGTTCTGGTCATCCTATTATAAAGATGATATAGAGGCATTTGGGAGGGTGCAGAGAAGATTTACAGGGATGCTACAAGAAATGGGAGGTTATTCATAAGCGGCAATAATGAACAAGCTGGGTCTCTTTTCTTTTGAAGATTGATCAAGAGGGGTGACCTAATAGATTTATTTAAAATTATGAAAGATTTTGACAGAGTGTTTACAGAGAGAATGTTTCCACATGTGGGGAAGAGCATAACTGGAGGCCACTAATATAAGATAGTCATCAAGATATCCAGAAATCAAATAGAGAATTCGGAAGCAACTACTTTCTGGAAAGAGGGATGAGAATGTGGAACTCAAAAGCGTAGGAGTTGTTCAAGCGAATAGTAGAGAGACATTTAAGGAGAGGCTATACAAGCATATGAGGTAGAAATGAATAGATGGCTATGCTGATAGATTTAAATCAAGAAAAACTCCAGAATATTCGAGTGGAACGTAAATGCTGGCATGGTCAGATTAGCCAGAAAGGCAGTATACGCTATGCTGTCCTTTGTAAGCCTATTTAATTCAGTTATCTGCAGCATTATGCATTGGATTCAATGACAAGCTCTCTGAGTATAGGTAGGAGTGTCTGGGTCACTGTAAGAACTTTCTGTTTCTGTGTAATAGTTTCTGGGTCTCTTTAGGTGCTGTCTGGGTCTGTGTTGCAGCTGCCTGTGTCAGATTTTGAGCTGACTGTGTCTGTTTAAGTGTTGTCCGGGTTTGTGTAGGAGCGTCGGGGTTTGTGTTGCAGCTCCATGTGTCTGTTTTGGAGCTGACTGGGTCTGTGCAAGAGTTGTCTCTGTTTGTGCCGCAGAGTCTGCGTCTGTGTTGGAGTGTGTCTGTCTGTGGTTGATCTCCCTGGGTCAGTGTGGTTCGGCATTGAGATTTTTGATTCAGTAACGGTACTGTCTTGATCTTTAAATGAGCTGTCTGCATCTCCGAAGCGAGCTGTCTGGCTCGGTGCACGATCAGTCTGGTTCTTTCTCGGAACAGTCTGCGCCCGTGTAAGAACTGTTTATCTCTGTGTTAGAGCTCTCTTGGATCTGTGTTGGTGATGCCTTGGCCAGGGTAGAGCTGTCTATGTCTATGTAGGAGGTAATTAATCTGTTCGGAGATCCCTATGTCTCTGAAAGGAGCTGTATGGGTCTGTGTAGGAAAGTTTGTGTCTGTGCTGTTAATCCCTGCTTCAGTGTAGCACCTGCCTGGTTCTGTACAGGAGCTGTGTATTTCGCGAAGGAAATATCAGTGTCTCTGTCGAAGCTCTGTGGAAATGTGTTGGTGTTGTCTGCGGCTGATGAGGACATGTTTGCTCCTGTGTAGGTGATGTTGGGTCTCTGAAATGAACTGTCTGAGTCAGTACACAACCATTTTGTTGCTGTGTATGCGCTTTGCCTCTCTGCACAGGAGTGTATGGATCTATGCAGTAATGTCTGACTCGGTGTAGGATCAGTATTCCTCTGTGCGGGAGCTCCCTGGGTCTGTTTAGCCGCTGTCTGTGTCGGTGCAGGAAAAGTCTGAATCTGTGAAGGTAGAGTCTGGGACTGTGAAAGAGCTGTCTGAATATGTGTTGCAGTTGTCTGGGTCTGTGAAGGAATAGTCTGGGGCTGTGAAATTACATAGAAATCTAGAAAACCACAGCGCTGAAGGAGGCCACCTCGGCCCATAGTATACATGCCAGCCGACAAAGAGCCACAAGGCCCTTTGATCAACAACCCTGAAGGCTATATATGAACCTGTGAAGTATGACAATGGCGGAAAGATAAACAACGCCCAGACCAATAATTCTGCCCCACACAACTTCTACACCCCTTGCATCGAAAAATTATACAAACCACCCCAAGCCGAGCCATGCGAACGCATGGGAGAACCAAAGAAGCAGAAAAAAACCCAGGCTAATTGTGGGAAAAAAATCTGTTAAAATCCCTCTCCATCTACGCTATCAAAATTAGTCCAAGCGATCAACTTGGTCGTATTGGAATCCCTGCAGTACTTACCATCGTATCTGCAGCAGCCAACAACAGATTATCCAGCCGAATTCCACTTACCAGCTCTCACTTCGTAACTCTGCTGGTTACAGCAAGGACATTGTACTTGACTGTATAAAACATTGGTTAGGCCGCTGCTGGAGTACTGTGTGCAGTTCAGGTCAACACATTTCAAAAAAAAGATGTGATTGCGCTGGAAAGGGTATTCAGGAGATTTACAAAAAAAGTTGCCTGGACTGGAGAATTTTGGTGATGAGGAAAGATTGGAAATGCTGAGTCTGTTTTCTTTGGACCAGAGGAGGCTGAGGGGAGACTATATTGAGCTGCATAACTTTATTTGGGCCCTAGATAGAGTTGGTAGGAAGGTCCTGTTTCCCTTTGCATAGTGGTCAAATACCAGGGTGAATCGATTTAAACTAATTTCGCGGTGGACCAATTTCCCTATCTCGGGCGCCTCCTATCAACAAGAGCAGGCATTGATAACGAGATATATTTTTAACATTATGAAGGTATTTGATCGAGTTGATGTGGAGAAAATGTTTGCTATTGTGCAGGAGTTCAGAACGGGATGTCACTGATAAATTCAGTGGACAATTCAAGAGCAACTTATTTACAAAGAGTGGTTTGAATATATAAGATGCTACACGAGCAGTAGTTGAGGCGAATAGCACCGATTCATTTTAAAGGGAATTACTTAAGCACATGACTGAGAAAGCAATACAACAAAATGCTGATAGGATCAAGTGAAGTAGGGTAGTGTGCAGCATTAACTTCAGCAACACCAGTTAGGTACAATTGTCTCTTACTGTGATGCAATCTCTATATAACGTTATGTAACACACATTTTAAACAACAACAACAACTTATATATCATTAGCACCTTGAAATTAGCGAAACGTCCAAGGCACTTCACAAGAGTATTATGCGATACAAATTTGACACCAAGTCACTAAATACAAATTAGCGCAGGTGACTAAAAGATTGGCCAACCGTGTATGCTTGATAATGAGGAAGAAAGCTGTACATTGTAGGTAGATATCAAAGAACTGGTCAGGGGTTTAATGGAATTCAACCCGGAGAAGTGTTAGATAATGCATTTGTGGAGTGCTTATAGGGAAAGCGAATAAACATTAAATGTTCGGCCACTGATAAGTGTAGAGGTGCAAATGACCTTGGAATGCATGTCCACAGAACCCTTGACGGTAGCAGGGCAGGTAGATAAGATGCTTGTGAAGGATAGACAGAAAGGAAAAGGAGGCGGGGTGGCGTTGCTGGTTAAAGAGGAGATTAATGCAATGATAAGGAGGGACATTAGCTTGGATGATTTGGAAGCTGCAGAATACCAAATGGCATAAATCGCTAGTGGGAATTGTGTACAGACCTCCAAACAGTAGGAGTGAGGTTGGGGACAGCATCAAACAAGAAATAAGGGATGTGTGCAATAAATGTACAGCAGTTACCATGGGCGACTTTAATCTATATATTGATTGGGCTGACCAAACTGGTAGCAATGCGGTGGAGGACGATTTCCTGGACTATATTAGGGATGGTTTTCCAGACCAATATGTCGAGGAACCACCTAGAGAGCTGGCCATCGTAGACTAGATCATGTGTAAGGAGAAGGGACTAATTGACAATCTTGTTGTGCGAGGCCCCTTGGTGAAGAGTGACCATAACATGGTAGAATTATTTATAAGATGGAGAGTGACACAGTTAATTCAGAAACTAGGGACCTGATCTTTAGGAAAGATAATTTCGATGGTATGAGGCATGAATTGGCTAGAATAGACTCGCTAATGATACTTAAACGGTTGACGGTGGATAGGCAATGGCAAACATTTAAAGACCACATGGATGAACTTCAACAATTGTACATCCCTGTCTGGTGTAAAAATACAACAGGGAAGATGGCTGAACCATGGATAACAAGGGAAATTAAGGATAGTGTTAAATCCAAGGAATAGTTATATAAAGTGGCCAGATAAATCAGGAAACCTGAGGACTGGGAGAAATTTAGAATTCAGCCAAGGAGGACTAAGGGTTTCGTTAAGAGGGGGAAAAAAGAGTACGAGACGAAGCGTGCCGGAAGCATAAAAAATTACTGCCAAAGCTTCTATATCTTTGTGAAGAGAAAAAGATCAATGAAGACAAACGTAGTTCCCTTGCAGTCGAATTCAGAAGAATTTATAATGGGGAACAAGGAAAAGGCAGACTAATTGAACAAATACTTTGGTTCTGTCTTCACGACGGAAGACACAAATAACCTTCTGGATGTACCAGGAAACCGAGGGTCTAGCGAGAAGATGGAACTGAAGGATATGCTTATTACATGGGAATTTGTGTTGGGGAAATTGATGGGATTTAAGGCCGATAAATCCCGGGGGCCTCATAGTCTGCATCACAGAGTTCTTAAGGAGGTGTCCCTAGAATAGTGGATGCATTCGTGATCATTTTCCAACAGTCTATCGAATCTGGATCAGTTCCCATGGACTGGGTAATGTAACACCACTTTTTAAAAAAGAAGGGTTAGAGAAAATGGGTAATTATAGATCGGTTAGCCTGACATCAGTCGTGGGGAAAATGTTGGAATCAATTATTAAAGATGAAATCGCAGCGCATTTGGAAAGCAGTGACAGGGTCGGTCCAATTCAGCATGGATATATGAAGGGAAAATCAAGCTTGACAAATCTTCCAGAATTTTCTGAATATGTAACTTGCAGAGTGAACAAGGGAGAACCAAAGGATGTGGTGTATTTGGACTTTCAAAAGGCTTTAGATAAGGTCCCACAGAAGAGATTTTTGTGCAACATCAAAGCACATGGTATTGGGGATAATGTACTTACGTGGATAAAAACAGAGAAACAAAGAAAATAGGTGCAGGAGTAGGCCATTCGGCTATTCGAGCCTGCAACGGCATTCAATCAGATCATAGCTGACCATTCCTTCAGTACCGCTGTCCTGCTGTCTCCCCATATCCCTTGATCGCCTTAACCGTCAGGGCCATATCTAACTCCCTCTTGATATATCCAATTAACTGGCATCAACAACTCTCTGCGGCAGGGAATACCACAGGTCAACAACTCTCTGAGTGAAGACCTTTCTCCTCATCTCAGTCGTAAATGGCCTGCCCCTTATCCTAAGACTGTCTCCCCTGGTTCTGGACTTCCCCAATATCGAGAACATTCTTCCAGCATCTCACCTCTTCAGTCCCTTCTGAATCTTATATGTTTCTATGAGATCCCCTCTGATCCTTCTAAACTCCAGTGAATAAATGCCCAGTTGATCCAGTCTCTCCTCATATGACAGCCCAGCAATCCCTGGAATCAGTCTGGTGAACCTTCGCTGCACTTCCTCAATAGCAAGTACGTCCTTCCTCAGACTAGGAGACCAAAACTGAACACAATTTTCCAGGTGAGGCCTCATCAAGGCCCTGTACAACTGCAGTAAGACCTCCCTGCTCCTATATACAAATCCCCTAGCTACGAAGGCCAACATACCATTTGTCTTCTTTACCACCTGCTGGACCTGCGTGCCCACTGTCACTGACTGATGAACCATGACACCCAGGTCACGATGCACCTCCCTTTTTTCTAGTCTGCCCCCATTCAGATAATATTTTGCCTTCGTGCTTTTGCCCCCAAAATTGATAACTTCACATTTATCCAAGATTATACCACATCTGCCATGTATTTGGTCGCTCAGCTAATCTGTCCACGTCACCCTGCAGCCTCTTAGCGTCCTCCTCACAGCTCACACCGTCACCTAGTTTAGTGTCATCCACAAACTTTGAGATATTACACTCTATCACTTTATTCAAATCGTCAATGTACATTGTAAAGAGCTGGGGTCCCAGCACTGAGCCCTGCGGCACTCCACTAGTCAGTGCTTGCCATTATGAAAATTACCCGTTTATCCCGACTCTCTGCTTCCTGTCTGCCAACCAGATCTCTATCCACGTCAGTACATTACCACCAATACCATGCACTTTGATTTTGTACACCCATCTCCATTGCAGGATCTCGTCAAAAGCCTTTTAAAAGCCCAAATATATCACATCCATTGGTTCTCCTTGTGCACTCTACGAGTTACATCCTCAAAAAATTCCAGAAGATTCGTCAAGCATGATTTCCCTTTCATAACTCTATGCTGACTCGGTCCGATCCTGTCACTGCTTTCCAAATGGGCTCCTTAATGATTGATTCCAACATTTCCCCCATTACGGATGTCAGGCTAACCAGTTTTTAATTACCAGCTTTCTCTCTCCCTCCATTTTTAAAAAGTGGCGTTACATTAGCTACCCTCCAGTCCATAGGAACTGATCCAGAGTCGATAGATTGTTGGAAAATTAACACCAATGCATCCACTATTTCTTGGGCCACTTCCTTAAGTACTCTGACATGCAGACTATCAGGACTCGGGGATTTATCGGCCTTTTATCCCATCAACTTCCCAAACACAATTTCACACCTAATAAGGATATCTTTCTGTTCCTCATTCTCACGAGACCCACTGTTCCCTAGTACATTCGGAAGGTGATCTGTATCTTCCTTTGTGAAGACAGAACCGAAGTGTCGAGAACTGGTTGGCAGACAGGAAGCAGAGAGTCGAGGTAAACGGGTCCTTTTCAGAATGGCCGGCAATGACTAGTGGAGAGCCTCAGGGCTCAGTGCTGGGACATCAGCTCTTCACAGAATATATGAATGTTTTGGATGAAGGAATTGAGTGTAATATCTCCAGATTTGCAGATGAAACTAAATTAGCTGGCGGTGTGAGCCGTGAGGAAGATGGTAAGAGGCTGCAGGTTGACTTGGACAGGTTAGAAGAGTGGGGAAATACATGGCAGATGTAGTATAATGTTGATAAATGTGCGGTTATCCACTTTGATGGCAAAACAACGAAGGCAGAATATTATCTGCATGGCGGCAGATTAGGAAAGGTAAGGTGTAACGGGATCTGGGTGTCATGGTTCATCAGTCATTGAAAATTGGCATGCAGGTACAGCAGGCTATGAAGAAGGCAAATGGTATGTTGGCCTTCATAGCTAGGGGATTTGAGTATAGGAGCAGGGTCGTCTTACTGCAGTTGTAAAGGGCATTGCTGTTACCTCACCTGGAATATTGTGTTCATTTGTGGTCTCGTAATCTGAGGAAGGAAGTTCTTGCTTTTGAGGGAGTGCAGCGAAGTTTCACCAGACTGATTCCAGGGATGGCTAGACTGACATATGAAAAGAGACTGGATCAACTGGGCCTTCATACACTGGATTTTAGAAGGATGAGAGGGGATCTCGTAGAAACATGTAAGATTCCGACGGGACTGGACAGGTTAGATGCGGGAAGAATGTTCAAAATGTTGGGAAAGTCCAGAACCAGGGGACACAGTCTTCGGATAAGGGGGAGGCCATTTAGAACGAAGATGAGGAGAAACTTCTTCAGTCAGAGAGTTGTTAACCTGTGGAATTCCCTGCCGCAAAGAGTTGTTGATGTCAGTTCATTGGATATATTCAACAGGGAGTTACTGTGGCCCTTATGGCTAAAAGATTCAAGAGGTAGGGAGGAAACAGGAAAGCGGTACTGAGGGAATGATCAGCCATGATCTTATTGAGCGGTGGTGCAGGCTCGCAGTGTCGAATGGCGTACTGCTGAATCTATTTTCGATGTTTCTATGTTGAGAAGCAACACGAAATACTTGCCTTCATTAGATGAGCCATAGAATACAAGATCGGGGAAGTTATGCTTCAAATGTATAAAACTCTAGTTGGGCCACCGCTAGATTATTGCTTGCTTCTCTGGTCACCGCATTACAGGAATGATCAGACAGCACTCGTGAGCATACAGGTTAGATTTAGGCGGATGGTGAATTTAGCTCTGAGTAAATATTGCATCGGCTGGGTTTGTTTTCTTTGGAACAGAGGAGGCTAAGGGGGTCCGTATTGAAGTGAATAAAATTATGAGTGGCCGTGATCGAGTGCATAGAAAGGATGTATTTCCCTTAGCAGAGTGGCCAACAACCAGGTGTCATAGATTTAAAGTAATTGGTAGGAGGTTTTCCGGAATTTGAGGTACACTGTTTTCAGCCAGGTCTGGTGAGAGTCTGGAACCCACTCCTGAAAGTGATTTAGAGGCAGAAGTCCTCACCACTTTTAAAAGTCCTTGAATGTGCACTTCAATTCCAGTAACCTAAAAGGCTATGGACAAAGAGCTGGAAAGTGGCATTAGTCTGGATAGGTCAGAATTTAGGTCATGATCTGGTGTTTCTTCGGCAGCCCAGTGCATTTTGCAGCAAATCAATACTTCGGAGAAGGGAAACTGCGTTCCCTGCAATTCCTGCTACACAACTGGCTCCAATCCCACCCACATTTCCATTGACTTCTCTTAGAACCTGAGTCTATTACACAGGAACAAGAGCAAGCCATCGAACCTGTTACAGAAGGACAGCAGGGTTCCATTAGCCGCTCGAGCCAGTTGCAAGGGACAAGAGGAAGTAATTCAGATCCTTGGGCTTTTTAAACAAGAATAGTAGAACGCCTTCGGTCGCTCGTACCTGCTGCATAGATGTCGAGGAGGCACACTTTACTGTTACACAGAATTAGCTGGAGGCCATTCAGCCGCACTGCACTGTTGCACAGGGAATGGAGGAGGCCATTAACGCCTCAAATTTGAGCCTTAGGAGAGGCAGAAGCCGATCAGTTCCTTGAGCTTGCTCTACTAGAAGAGTATAAGTCCATTTAGATCCTAGAACATAGAAACATAGAAAACGGGAGCAGTAATAGTCCATTCGGCCCTTCGAGTCTGCACCGCCATTCAATATGATCATTGTTAATCCTCTATCTCAACACCATATTCACGCTTTTCCCCCATATCACTTGATGTCTTTTGTGTCTAGAAATCTATCTCCCTCTGAAGTATATTCAGTGACTCGGCATTCACAGCCTCCTGTGGAAGGGAATTCCACAGCTGCACAACTCTCTGAATGAAAAAAAAATCTCACCTTCTGCTTCCTAAATTTCCTACCCCCGTATCCTGAGACTGTGACCCCTTCCCAATCAGGTGCATCATCTTCCCCGCATCCAGTCTCTTCAACCCTTTCAGAATGGTATAAGTTTCAATGAGATCCTCTCTCATTCTTCTAAACTCCACAGAATACAGGCCGAGTCGACCCAATCTCTGCTCATACGACAGTCCTGCCATCCCAATAATCCATCTGGTGAACCTTCGCTGCACTCCCTCTATGGCAAGTATATCCTTTCTTGTGATTGGGATTACGGAGACGTGGCTCCAGGATGATCAGGGCTGGGAACTCAACATCCAGTATTCAACATTCAGGAAGGATAGAATAAAAGGAAAAGGAGGTGGGGTAGCATTGCTGGTTAAGGAGGAGATTAAGGCAATAGATAGGAAGGATATTAGCTTGGTTGATGTGGAATCTATATGGGTAGAGCTGCAGAATACCAAAGGGCAAAAAACGTTAGTGGGAGTTGTGTACAGACCTCCAAACAGTAGTAGTGATGTTGGGGAGGGCATCAAACATGAAATTAGGGGTGCGTGCAATAAAGGTGCAGCAGTTATAATGGGTGACTTTAATATGCACATAGATTGGGCTAACCAAATTGGAAGCAATACGGTGGAGGAGGATTTTCTGGAGTGCATAAGGGATGGTTTTTAAACCAATATGTCGAGGAACTAACTAGGGGGGAGGCCATCTTAGACTGGGTATTATGTAATGAGAGAGGATTAATTAGCAATCTCGTTGTGCGAGGCCCCTTGGGGAAGAGTGACCATAATATGGTGGAATTCTGCATTGGGATGGAGAATTAAACAATTAATACAGAGACCATGGTCCAGAACTTAAAAAAGGCTAACTTTGAATGTATGAGGCGTGAATTGGCAGGGATGGATTGGCGAATGATACTTAAGGGGTTGACTGTGGATGGGCAATGGCAGACATTTAGAGACCGCATGGATGAACTACAACAATTTTACATTCCTATCTGGCATAAAAATAAAAAAGGGAAGGTGGCTCAACCGTGGCTATCAAGGGAAATCAGGGATAGTATTAAAGCCAAGGAAGTGGCATACAAATTGGCCAGAAATAGCAGCGAACCTGGGGACTGGGAGAAATTTAGAACTCAGCAGAGGAGGACAAAGGGTTTGATTAGGGCAGGGAAAATGGAGTATGAGAAGAAGCTTGCAGGGACCATTAAGACGGATTGCAAAAGTTTCTAAAGATATGTAAAGAGAAAAAGGTTAGTAAAGACAAACGTAGGTCCGCTGCAGTCAGAATCAGGGGAAGTCATAACGGGGAACAAAGAAATGGCGGACCAATTGAACAAGTACGTTGGTTCGGTATTCACGAAGGAGGACACGAACAACCTTCCGGTTATAAAAGGGGTCGGGGGGTCTAGTAAGGAGGAGGAACTGAGGGAAATCCTTATTAGTCGGGAACTTGTGTTGGGGAAATTGATGGGATTGAAGGCCGATAAATCCCCAGGGCCTGATGGACTGCATCCCAGAGTATTTAAGGAGGTGGCCTTGGAAATAGTGGATGCGTTGACAGTCATTTTCCAACATTCCATTGATTCTGGATCAGTTCCTATGGAGTGGAGGGTAGCCAATGTAACCCCACTTTTTAAAAAAGGAGGGAGAGAGAAAACGGGGAATTATAGACCGGTCAGCCTGACATCGGTAGTGGGTAAAATGATGGAATCAATTATTAAGGATGTCATAGCAGTGCATTTGCAAAGAGGTGACATGATAGGTCCAAGTCAGCATGGATTTGTGAAAGGGAAATCATGCTTGACAAATCTTCTGGAATTTTTTGAGGATGTTTCCAGTAGAGTGGATGAGGGAGAACCATTTGATGTGGTATATTTGGACTTTCAGAAGGCGTTCGACAAGGTCCCACACAAGAGATTGATGTGCAAAGTTAGATCACATGGGATTGGGAGTAGTGTACTGACATGGATTGAGAACTGGTTGTCAGACAGGAAGCAAAGAGTAGGAGTAAATGGGTACTTTTCAGAATGGCAGGCAGTGACTAGTGGGGTACCGCAAGGTTCTGTGCTAGGGCCCCAGCTGTTTACACTGTACATTAATGATTTAGATGATGGGATTAAATGTAGTATCTCCAAATTTGCGGATGACACTAAGTTGGGTGGCAGTGTGAGCTGCGAGGAGGATGCTGTGAGGCTGCAGAGCGACTTGGATAGGTTAGGTGAGTGGGCAAATGCATGGCAGATGAAGTATAATGTGGATAAATGTGAGGTTATCCACTTTGGTGGAAAAAATAGAGAGACAGACTATTATCTGAATGGTGACAGATTAGGAAAAGGGGAGGTGCAAAGAGACCTGTGTGTCATGGTACATCAGTCATTGAAGGTTGGCATGCAGGTGCAGCAGGCGGTTAAGAAAGCAAATGGCATGTTGGCCTTCATAGCAAGGGGATTTGAGTACAGGGGCAGGCAGGTGTTGCTACAGTTGTACAGGGCATTGGTGAGTCCACACCTGGAGTATTGTGTACAATTTTGGTCTCCTAACCTGAGGAAGGACATTCTTGCTATTGAGGGAGTGCAGCGAAGGTTCACCAGACTGATTCCCGGGATGGCGGGACTGACCTATCAAGAAAGACTGGATCAACTGGGCTTGTATTCACTGGAGTTCAGAAGAATGAGAGGGGAACTCATAGAAACATTTAAAATTCTGACAGGGTTAGACAGGTTAGATGCAGGAAGAATGTTCCCAATGTTGGGGAAGTCCAGAACCGGACGTCACAGTCTAAGGATTAGGGGAAAGCCATTTAGGACCGAGATGCGGAGGAACTTCTTCACCCAGAGAGTGGTGAACCTGTGGAATTCTCTACTACAGAAAGTTGTTGAGGCCAATTCACTAAATATATTCAAAAAGGAGTTAGATGAGGTCCTTACTACTAGGGGGATCAAGGGGTATGGCGAGAAAGCAGGAATGGGGTACTGAAGTTGAATGTTCAGCCATGAACTCATTGAATGGCGGGGCAGGCTAGACGGGCCGAATGGCCTACTCGTGCACCTATTTTCTATGTTTCTATTTTTCTATGAAACCAAAAACTGCACACAATACTCCAGATGCGGTCTCACCAATGCTCTGTAGAACTGTAGTAACACATCTCTACTCATTTACTCACATCCTCTTGGAATGAAGGCCAACATACCATCTGCCTTCCTAATTGCTTGATGCACCTGCATGTGTGCTTTCAATCGACTATTTTACAAGGACACCAGGTCCCTCTGCCCATCGATCCTGTTTCCTGTCCAATTTTCAATCCATGCTAGTATATTACCCCCAATCATATATGTTTTAATTTTGCACACTACATCTTACGTGGGACTTTATCACAGGGCTTCTGAAAATCCAAATACCCTATATCCACTGGTTCTCCCTTAACTTTTCTACCAGTTACATCCTCAAAAACTCGAGTAGGGTTTGTCAAACATGATTTTCTTTTCATGAATTCATGTTGACTTTGTCTACTCCCTTTGGTATTATCTCAGTGTTCCGTTATAATATCCTTTAGTATAGATTCTCGCATTTTCCCTGCAACTGGTGTTCGGCTAACCGGTCTGTAGTTCCGTGTTTTCTCTCTCCCTCCATTTTTAAACAGTGGGGTTACATTTTCCACCGTGCAAACTGCAGGAACTGTTCCATAATCTATTGATGTTTGGAGGTTCTCAACCAATGCATGCACTATTTCCATTGCAACCTCTTTTAGTACTCTGGGATGCAGATCATCAGGCCCTGGGGATTTATCGGCCTTCATTCCCATTAGTTTCCTCAGCATTATTTTCTTACAAATAATCATGTCCGTTAATTCCTCTTGCTCACTAGACGTTTGGTTCACAAGCATTTGTGGGATGTTACTTATGTCCTCCCTGAAGACAGAACCGAAGTATTTATTTAATTGTCCTGCCATTTCCTTGTTCCACATTATAAATTCCCCCGTTTCTGTCTGTTAAGGGCCTACATTTGTCTTCACTAATCTTTTCCTTTTTACGAACTTGTAGAATCTACTGCAGCCGGTTTTTATATTCCTTGCAAGTTCACTCTTATACTCTATTTCTCGCCTCTCAATCAATCTCTTGGCACATTTTTGCTGAATTCTAAATTGTTCCCCATCCTCAGGCTTGTACTTTTTCTGGCAACTTTGTATAACTCTTCTTTGAACCTAATACTATCCTTAATTTATTTTGTTCACCATGGTTGGGCCAGCATCCTTTTTTTTTACACCAGAAAGGAAAGTATAACTACCGCAATTGATACATTCGTTCCTGAAATGTTAGTCCTTGCCCATCCACCAACATGACGCTTATTGACTCTTCCCAATCTATCATACCCCATGCAATTCATTCCCCATGCATTCGTAGTTTCCTTTGCTTAGATTTAGGACCATAGATTCGGATTGGGCTACTTCACTTTCCATCTTAATAACGAGTGTAATCGAGTTATTGCCACTCTTCGCTCAAGGACCCCAGACAACTTGACTTTTAATTAACCCCTTCTCATTACACAAGACCCAAACTAGCATATTCTGTTCCCTAGTAGGCTCCGCAAAATACTGGGCTAAAAAACAACTGGTACAAACGCCAGGAATTCATCGGCCACATTATTATTACTTTAATTTATATGTAGTTTAAAGTCACCTTCGATGATGGTAGTAACCTTGTTACATGCAGCTCTAATTTCCTGTTAATGTTATCCTCTACACTACCACAACTGTTTGGAGGCCTATGGACAACTCACACCAATCTTTTCTGGTCCTTCGTTCTCCTTAGCGCCATCTAACTGAATCTACATCTTGTCTTTCTGAGCCGAATACCTTTCTCATTATTGCGCTGATATCATCCTTTACCAACAACGCAACACAATCCTCTCTTCCTTTTTGCCTGTCCTTTCTAAATACCGAATATCATTTGATATTCAGTTCGCAACCTGGTCACCGTGCAACCAAATATCTGTAATAGCACCGAGATTGTATCTGTTTACTTCTGTTTGCGCTGTTAATTCTTCTATCTTATTACAGATGCTTCGTCCATTCAGATACAATGCTTTTGGATTTGTCTTTTTAACATTATTAGAGATCATAACATTTTTTTGCACTATAGCTCGATTTATCTTATCGCTTTTTTTCTTATCAGGATCCTTTTTGTTAGTGCCCCCTTTTGTTTGTATACTCTGTCCCTTCTTGACATAATGTGGTTACATTACAACAATCACTTTCCGGCATTGCTTCATTTTCATTTCTCTTTAGCATTCTAGACTTCTTTGCAACACGACCTCCGCCCAGCCATCCCCCCCGCGGCCCCACATCCCGAACCCCACTCCGCTCTCCCCTTAATAGAACACGTTGCATAGGATTAGGACGCGGCATTTCAGACCAACCGACCTGTTATACAGGAACAGGTGGAGACTAATCAACCCCTAGAACCTGTTACATAGGACGCGGGGGATGACATTCCGTCCCTCAAACTATTGCACAGGAACAGCCTGATTCATTCAGCCCCTCTAGCACATTACACAGCCGGAGGCCTGTGGCACTGGACTAGTAATCCAGTGAGAGAAAATCACAGCCCACCAAGAGAGTAGGACAATTTAAATTCAATTCAATACATCTAGAATTTTAAAAGTATTAATAATATTGACCATTGATGCAACACACCCATCTCGCTCAATAATCTCCTTTAGTGAAGGAAATCTGCCGTCCTTACTGGTCTGTGCCCAAATGTGGCTCCAGATCCAGAGCAACGTGTTTGGCTCTTTATGGCCCTCTGAAAAGGCCTAGCGAGAAACTAATTTGCATAAGGTGGCTAACCATCACCGTCACAAGGGCAATTAGGGAAGTACAACAAAGGCTGCCCTTGCTAGCATTGTCCACATGCTAGAATGAATAAAATAAACAATAGGATCTCTAGATTGCAAAACAGGAAAAAGAAGAACTGCAAGAGAGGTCAGAGAATGTGGAGTCTGGAGACAACGAGATAAATGCATTGCTAGTTGGCTTTAAGACAGAAAGCAGAGAATAGCGGTAAAAGTTATCTTTTTAGAGTGGCAGAAGGTGGGTAGTGCTGTTCCACAAGGATCGGTGCTGGGACCACTGTTGTTTACAATTGATATTAATGACTTCCACCTGGGAATCAAAAACACAATTTCTCAATTTGCGGATGACGCCAAATTATTTGGATATTCAATACTGAGGATGACTGCAACAAATTCGCTCGCGCGAACCTGTTGCATCGAGGAGGAGAAGGCAATGCCAAACCAACGAACCTGTTGCACAGAAATTGTAGGAGGCAATTAAGGCTCTTCAATCTGTTACACAAGAACAGGAGAAGGCCATTAACCGCTTGTTAGCGATGTCAACATGCTTAAATGAATAAAATAAAAAAATAGATTGTTACATGGTTACAAGAAGAGTTGGAATGTGGGATTAGGCGGGATAGCAATTTTCGGACGGTGCGGACATGCTGGGCCGAAGTGGCCTCCTTCCGTGATGAAAGGTTCTCCGAGTCCATGACAAAACATCCCTTTCAAACAGAAACATGATGATTCGGGTCTGGCAGGGCATCCGTTTTAGACGGCGGATATTGATCCAGTGGCGATGAAAGTTCATCGACTTGAAACATTCGCTCTGTTTCTCTCTCCGCAGATTCTGCCTCATCTGCTGAGTGTTTGCAGATGTTTTTCATTTCAGATTACGCATCAACATTATTTTACTTTTGTATTGATGCCCAATTTGACGACTCAGGAGCGCAATGGATAGCACGTTAGATTTTTAATTCTTGGCATATTAAACATTCAAAATTTTGTGCTCGACTCCCACCAGAGTCAGGATTTGAGCCTGGGCCGCACAGTGAACTTTGCATCAAAGCAATACTTCAGAGAAGGCTAACTGTGGTCCCTGCACTTTATGTTGCACAAGTGGCTCCAGTCCTTCCCAAGTATCATCTGAATATTTTGCACAGTAACAGATGCAAGCAATCGAGCCTGTCACACAGGGACAGGTGGAGACCAATGAGTCACTTAACCCCTCAAACCAATTGCAAAGGGCAGGAGGAAGCCATTCAGTTGTGTGCGCCTGTTTTACAAGAAATGTCGAACTCCATTCGGTCGCTCAAACCTTTCGTATAGTTGACCATAAGGCAATGCCAAACCAATGAAGATATTGAGCAGAAATAGGAGGATGTCATTGAGCCTCTCCAGTCTGTTGCACAAGGACAGGGGAAGGCCATTAACCCCTCGAGCCTGAGGCATCGGACTGGCGGAAGCCATTCAGCTCCTTGAGACTTATCTATAAGAAGAGTAGAAGTGCAGTTAGCCATTCGAAAGGCTCAGGATGAGGCATTTGCGACTCAAGAACCTGTTATACAGGAACAGGAGGAGGCTAATAAATCTCCCGATCCTGTTGCGTAGGAACAGGGCACACCATTCCTTCCCTCAACCTGTTGCAAATGAATAGGATGTGTCATTCAGCCCCTTGAGCGCATTACACAGATGGAGGTCAATCATAGTAGCATGATGGTTATGTCACTGGACTAATAATCCAAAGAGAAGAAATCATAGCGCACCACGAGAGTGGAGAAATTTAAATTCAATTAAGTAAATCTGCAATTTTAAAAGTATCAATAATAATGACCATTGTAACAAACTCCTCATCTGGTTCACTTGTCTCCTTTCGGGAAATAATTCTGCCTTCCTTACCGGTCTGGGCCTACATGGGACTCCAAACCCACAGCAATGTCGTTGGCTCTTAACTGACCTCTCAAATGGCCTGGCGAGCCAATCGGTTGCGTAAAGTGACTCACCAACAATTTCACAAGGGCAGATGGAGATGAGCAACAAATCCGGCCCTTGCTAGCGATGTCGACATGCTTGAATGAATAAAATAAAAAAAATAGATTGTTACATCTGAACAAGAAGAGCCTCAAGCCAGGTCAGCGAATGCAGAGTCAGGTGACAACTGGCAGAATGGATAGCTAGCTGGCTTCAAGACAGAAATCAAAGAGTAGCTGTAAAAGTTAGCGTTTCTTAGCCACAGAAGGCAAGGATCGGTGCTGGGACCACTGTTGTTCAAAATTTATATTAAAGATTTAGACCTCGGAATCAAAAACAACATTTCTAAATGTGTGGGTGACACCAAATTAGGAGGGACAGTCAATACGGAGGAACACTGCAACAACTTACAAGAGGACATTAATAAACTTGCAGAATGTGCATATAATTGGCAAATTAATTTCAAACCATATAAATGTGAGGTGTTACATTTAAGTAGGAGAGTTAGTGATGTCACTTATTATTGGCAGGTGCCAGTCTGGGTGGTGTACAGGAACAAAGGGATATCGGAGTACAAATACAAAAACTCTAAAAAATAACGGCATAAGTTAGCAAGGCCATAAAAAGCAAACCAAACACCGTGATTTATTTCTAGACATACAGAATTGAAAAGTAGCGACATTATGCTAAACCTGTATTTAACCTTCATTAGATCACGCTTAGAGTTCTACGTACAGTTATGTTCGCCATATTATCGAAAAGGGCAAAAAGGCATTTCAGAGGATGCAGAGAAGATTTCCATGGATGATACTAGAACAGCCAGCGTATACAAATCAGGAAAGGATGAACAGGCAGTGTCTCTTTTCTCTTGAAAAAGGAAGGCTGAGGCGTGACATGATACAGACATTTAAAATTATGAAAGATTTTGATGGAGTGGATTCAGTTAGAATGTATCAACTTGTGGGAAACAGAATAACTGGACGCTATCAATATAAGATAGTCACAATGAAATCAAAATCGGGAATTCAGAAGAAACTTATTCACCCAAAGAGTAGTGAGATTGTGTAACTCGGTACCACAGGGAGTGGTTGAAGAAAATAATATGGAAGTACTTAAAGAAGGGCTAGACAGGTATATGAGAGAGAAGGGAATACAGCATTAGGCTGTTGAGGAATGTTGAGCGGAGGCTCCAGTGGAGCATAAAAGACTGGCTGAGGCGAATGGCCTGTTTCAGTGCTGTATATCCGATGTAATCCAATGCTTGACATGAGTGTACTTGACTCCATTCCGCAGAATACTACCCGCCACCACCTCAATGAGAACCCAACACTGCACGAGGTAGAAAACGCCATAAGACAGCTAAAAAATAACAAGGCTACGGGGACTGATGGAATCATTGCTGAGGCACTAAAGTATGGCGGTGAGGCACTGCTGGCGCGAATACATGACCTTCTTTCTCTCATCTGGAGAGAGGAAAGCATGCCGGGAGATCTTAGTGATTCAGTGACCGTGAACATCTTTAATAAGGCAATAAGTCCGACTGCAGCAACGAAAGGAGAATCTCCCTGCTATCAGCCACTTGGAAATTCGTCACTAGCCTCCTCCTCAACTGAATTCTCCCTGTGGCCGAGGAGCTCCACACGGAGTTGCAGAGCGGATTTCGTCCCCTCCGGAGAACAATGGAACATGATCTTTTGCAGCACGACAGCGGCAGGAAAAGTGCAGGTAACATGGCCTTCTTCGACCTTACAAATGCCTTTCCCACTCTCAACCACGAGAGCCTAAGGAGCGTCTTCCTCTGTTTCGGACGCCACCAAAGGTACGTCACCATCCTCCGCCTGCTGCACGATGACATGCAGGCCGTGATCCTTACCAAAGGATCCATCACAGACAGAATCCACTTCCGGACCGGGGATCATGCAGTCTGCGTCAACGCTCCAACCCTCTTCTCATTCTTCCTCGCTGCCATGTTCCACCTCACAGTCCACAAGCTCCCCGCTGGAGCGGAACCTAACTACAGAACCAGGGGAAACCTGTTCATCCTTCGACATCCCTAGGCCAGATCCAAGCCCATCCCAACCTCTGTCGTGAGCTACAGTACGCGGATGACGCCTGCGTCTGTGCTCACACAGAGGCTGAACTCCAGGACATAGTCGAGGTATTTATTGAGGCACACGAAAGCATGGCGCTTGCGCTAAACATCAGTAAGACAAAGGTCCTCCATCAACCTGTCCTCGCTGCACAGCACTGCTCCCCAGTCATCAACATCCATGGTCCGGCCCTGGACAACGTGAACCAATTTATTATTTCGGGCGCCTCCTATCAACAAAAGCTGACATTGACGACAAGATCCAACAACGTCTCCAGTGCGCCAGTGCAGCCTTCGGCCGCCTGTGGAAAAGTGTGGTTGAAGACCAGGACGTCAATACTTTCACCAAGCTCATGGTCGACAGGCCGTAGTAATACCCGCCCTCCTGTACTGCTCAGAGATGTGGAACATGTAAAGTAGACACCGCAAGTCGCTGGAGAAATACCACCAACGATTTGTCCGAAAGATCCTACAAATCCCCTGGGAGGACAGACGCACCAAATGTAATATCCTCGTCCAGGCCAACATACCCAGCATTGTAGCACTGACTACACATGATCAGCTCCGTTGGGCAGGCCACATAGTTCGCACGCCAGACATGAGACACCCAAAGCAAGCGCTCTACTCGCAACTCGTCCACTGCCAACGAGCCAAAGGTGGGCAGTGGACACATTCAAAGCCTCCCTGATAAAGTGTGACATTCCCACTGACACTTGGGAGTCACTGGACCATGACCGCCCTAAGTGGAGGAAGTGCATCCGGGAGGGCACTGAGCTGCTCGAGTCTCATCCCCGAGAGCATGCAAACATCAAGCGCAGGCAGCGGAAAGAGCGTGCAACAAACCAGACTCGACGCCCACCCTTTACTTCAAACACTGTCTGTCCCACTTGTGACAGAGACTGTGGTTCTCGTATTAGACTGTACAGGCACCTACCAACTCATGCTAAGAGTGGAAGCAAGTCTTCCTCGATTCCGAGGGACTGCCTATGATGATGATGATGATGTGAGGCTATTGCACAGGAAGAAGCCTTTCAGTACCTTCAACCTTGTACGCAGGAGCAGGCTATTCATCCCCTCATACATGTTAAATAGTAACAGGTGGCCACCATTCAACTTTTCAAGCGTTTTAAATAAGAACAGGAGATGGGTCATTCGGCACTTTCCAGACAGTTTTATAGTTATAGGAAAAGGCAATTCTGCCCCTCGAATCCGTTGCCTAGGAACAGGAGGTTGTCATTAAGCCCATCGATGCTCATACACTAGAAAAAGAGGAGGACATTCAATCTCCCGAGCCGGTTACATTGGAACAGGAGAAGAATATTCAACCCACAGAGGCTGGTTAATCAGGAACAGGAGGAGTTCATTCACTCCCTCAAGCTTGTTAGACAAGATAGCAGGAGGGCATTCAGCCACTCGAGCTTGTTACACAAGAATAGGAGGAGGCCATTCATCCACTTGAGCCTGTTACGCTGGAACGGGTAGAGGCGATTCAGTCCTTCGAGCCTGTGGCAGTGGAACAAGAGGACGTCATTCAGCCCCCATAAATTGTTACACAGAAGCACACTATTCGGCCCCTCCAAACACTTACATTGGAATAGAGGGGATGATTAAACGCTGTTCAGCCTATTACACATCAACAGGATACATAGAAACATACAAACATCGAAAATGGATGCAGGAGTAGGCCATTCGGCCCTTCGAGCCTGCACCACCATTCATATCATGATAGCTGATCATGCAAGATCAGTACACAATTACTGCTTTCTCTCCATACCACTTGATCCCTTTAGAAGTAAGTGGCACATCTTACTCCCATTTTGAATATATCTAACGAACTGGCTACAACAACTTTCTGTGATAGAGAATTCCACAGGTTCACAATTCTCTGAGTGAAGAAGTTTCTCCTCATCTCAGTCCTAAATGGCTTACCCCTTATCCTTCGACTCTGACCCCTAGTTCTGGATTTCGCTAACATCGGGGACATTCTTCCTGCATTTAACCTGTCCAATCCCGTCATAATTGTATCTGTTTCTATAGAATCCCTCTCATTCTTCTAAATTCCAGTTAATATAAGCCAGTCGATCCAGGTGGAGGCGATTCAAGCCCTCGACCCTTGTATTTAGGAAACGGAGCAGGCTATTCAGCCACTCAAGCCTGTTACGTAAGAGCTGAAAGAGGCTATTCATCCCCTTGCCCCATTTGCATAAATAAAGGATGAAGTTAAGAGTACGGTTGCACAGTGGTTATGTTACTGGTTTAGTAATTCAGAGGCATGTGTACACATTCAACCATGGCAGCTGTGGAATTTGAATTGAATTCATTAAATACATGTGGAATTAAAATGACGTTATCCTGTCGTTCCTCCTCAACTCTATCAGCCTAATGTTGTGTTCCCTTCTCCCTCATATGCATATCTCAATTTTCCTCGCCGCCATGCTCCACCTCACAATCAACAAGCTCCCCATTTAAATTCAGGACCAGTCGGAAGCTGTATAAACAACGCCACCTCCAGGGCAGGTACAAGATCACCGCTACCTCTGTCATTGAGCTGCACTATGCGGACGCCGCCTGCGTCTGTGCACATTCAGTGGCTGAACTCCAGGTTATAATCACTGTATTCCCTGAGGCATATGAAAGCATGGGCCTTACGCTGAACATCCGTAAGACAAAATTCCATCACCAGCCTGCCATCGCCGCACAGCACGGCCCTCCAATCATCAAGGCCCAAGGCACGGCCCTGGATAACGTGGACCATTTCACATATCTCGGTATAAACAAAGGCTTATGTGAATGCAGAGATTCAGCATCGCCTCCAGTGCGCCAGAACAGCCTTCGGCCGCCTGCGGAAAGAAGTGTTTTAAGATCAGATCTTAACAAATCTACGACCAAACTCATGGTTCACAGGGCTGTAGAAATACCCGCTCTCCTGTATGGGTCTGAGGCATGCACGATGTACAGAAGGCACCTCAAGTCGCTGAATATATATCACCAACGATGTCTCCGCTAGATCGTGAAAATCTCCGGGGAGGACAGGCACACCAACATCAGTGCCCTCGACCAGGCTAAAATCCCCTGTATTGAAGCACTGCCCACACTCGATCAGCTTCGCTGTGCAGGCCACATAGTACGCATGCCAGATACGAGACTGCAGAAGCAAATGCTTGCGGCGGAGCTCCTTCATGGTAACCGAGCCAAAGGAGGACAGCATAAACGTTATAAGAACATCCTCAATGCCTCCCTGGTAAACTGCGACATCACCACTGACAACTGGGAGACCCTGGCCGCAGATCGCCCGAGGTGGAGAAAGTCCATCCGGGAGGGCGTTGAGCTCTTTGAGGCTTGATGAAAGCCGCATGAAGAGCCCAGGCGCACGCAGCAGAAGGAGCGCGCGGCAATCCATCCCAACCGACCACTTCCCCCGTCGAATGTCTGTCCCACCTGTGACAGAGTCTGTGGTTCTCGCATCGGTCTGTTCAGCCATGAAATAATTCACTTTGGAGTGGAAGCAACTCCTCCTCAATTCCGAGGGGCTGCCTATGATGATGGGGGAATTTTAGGATTGAGCAAAGTAGACCAATATGTGTTTAAATATGTCTGTGCTGTCAGTCCCGGATCATTCTGTGTCTCTTTAAATGGATATGCTGTCAGTTCAGTTCATTCTTTGTCAGTATAACAGGGATGTGCTGTCTTTCCAGGATCATTCTGTGCGTGTGTCTCCTTAATATTAGTGTGATTACAGCTGTGAAGACCGAATTTCTAACGCCATATATTTGAATGCGAAATGGGTTTCTTTGCTTAGGAGTGAACCCAGTTGACAGCGCGTCTGTTGAATAATTCAAAATGTATTTATATTTGAGTAAAACCCTTTCTCTAATCATAGCTGAAGCCCTGAAAAAGCTTCCAATTCTCTCCACAATAAAGTGACCAGCTGTGGACACATTGCCGAATGGATAAGGCATCCGCGTTCAGTTTTAATTGTGATGTTGTCAGAAGATTGCAGGTTCGGGTTGTGCTCCGGTTGTTTAACTCACCTGGCAAAACTTATTCTTCTGTGTTCCGAATCTCCCCAAAAAGCGACGAATTCTGACAGTTACTCAACTGAAATTATGAAAACGCCTGCTAACTGAGACTGATTCTGCGTTTTCCACATTGTCGATCTGGGGGCAGCCGCAAGGCATGCGACGAACATAAGAAAATAAGCATTAGTAGAAAGGATCGGCCATTCTGCCCTTCGAGCATGCTCCGCAATGAAATCACCTCCTATTCTTCTAAACTCTGTAGAATATAGGCCTAGTCTACTCAACCTCTCCTCATGGAAGATAACATTGCGGTTTCGAGTCTGTTGAGGTCGGTTTGCCCAGTGGCTTCCAACGTGGAAAGGAACTGTTTTTACCCGACTATTTCTAGCAGTCTCTGACCTTACGTAACGGACTTAGCGAAATTAATTTTGCTCACAGAAGCTGACTGTCAGTTTTTCACATTGTTGATCGGCGTGCACGGGCAGGTCTTGTGGTAAAGATAACTGTCGTGCACGTTTTCTCTTTGAATGTCATTTCTTTAAAAATCTTTGTCAGTTCACTCCAGACGACTGATCTGAAGGAAGAAGTGAGGAAAAGTTACATATCCGATCCGGATCTCTGTTCCACCTGCATTCAGAAGTGAAGAATGCCAATAGTCAATGTTCATTTTAACAAGACGTGAACAATGCTGGGGCAGAGACAAGTGGTTTTAAGGAGATTTGGATTCAATGCCAATTGTATGTAAGTTTCAGTCAAATTCTAGGATGATTCATCAGCATCAAAAGTTTACCACAATAAATGAGCACAACGGTTTTGGCGGCCAATGCCTTCACGTCCCGTCTACTGTCGAAGACAACTCAGCCATTCAATCTGGTGCTGTTAGTCTCCAACCAGAAATACTCTGCTAGAATGTCCCCCTCACCTTCAAAGTCCTGCCCGGGCAACCAGATTGACAAAGTTCAAAATGTAGAATCAGATTCTGCAAGCAAAATGACTTCAGGAATGCTATAAACTACCTGATCGAATGAAGCCTTTTACTCTGATCAGACAGCCTGGCGACGCTGGTTTGATTCCCAGTCATTACAGAATCCTCCACGTATAGACCACATTCGGCGTACTGTGTGCAAATCTGGACTCCATATTATTTACAAAATTGATATAATGGAACTGGAGAGGAAAATGAGATGATTTACTCGGAGGATACATGAAATGCGAGGATATATATGAGGAAAGGATGAACAGGCCGCGTCTCTTTTCGCTTGAAAATAGAAGTCTGAGGGTGACCTAATAAAGGTCTGCTCGGCATGAAAGGGTTTGATTGGTTAAATGCACAGAGAGAGAGTTTCCAAATGTTGGCAGAACCGTCACTGGAGGGTATCAATATAAGATCGTCACCAACAAATCCAACAAAGAATTCACAAGAAACTTATTTATCAGAGATTGAGAATGTGGAACTCACTATCACAGGGATTTGTAGAAGCAAGTAGGATATAATCATTTAAGGGACAGTTAGATAAGTATATTTGCGAAAAATGAATATAGTGTTATTCTGATGAGAGGATGTCAAGTGGACCATAAAGGTGGGAATCGACTGGTTGGGTCGAATGGCCTGCTCCTGCTCTGTATATCCTAAATAATCGTATGCATTCGGCACAAATGATAATAATTCAAAGACCAACTCCTTATAACTTCAGCACTAGAGAATGGGCACTGACTAAAATACAGTGCTGAGGATTTTTCAAGATTATTTTGAGATTGACGGTGAATTTAAAAATATCCAAAATCAGGCGAGTTCCTGAGTGCTCAATGGAACACGGGTGTCAGACGTCAAGTCGACACAGCGCCGCATACACGGGGAAACATTTAACTTTACTCAGTTGATTATTTTTCATTAGTTGCTCATGTGAAGCTCTGAGATTTCGGAAAATGTGGGGAAAAAGGAGCAAATTTATAAGTTTATCTTTACTTTTATCTAAAAGCCATCGAGGCTCGCTTATTAATTTGAGAAATTTCATGAGCTGAGTGTAACATGCTCGGTAGAAAAATATGAATTTGGACATGAGCTTCAAGGTAAAAGTACAATGAAAAAAAACAGATCATGAAACATTCCACAAAAAACTACGAGAATGGAATCCGAACCAACACGTGCAGAGTATAAGGGATTAGTAGTACATCGACTGAACCACAAAGCCACCTCGTCTGAGGCTTAAAGTGTGATCTGCCCTTCGGTTTCCTGTTTTTTGCAAGCAAACATATATACCCTGCGACAAAGTCCAGTTCACCACTTGTCTGGCCCGAGCATCCAGGTCGACAAAGTTCAACGTCTACAATCAGCTTCTGTAAGCAAAAGCCCTTCCAATACTTCAGGTGAGGCAGTATCAGAAATGGGCAGTTTTGAGACAGTTTCATAGCAGAATAGACAAGGTATTACCCGGTAAGTTATACAGCCCCGACAGGACATGGTTAGCACCGAAGTCAGACGCCTTATCCATTGGGCCACAGCCAACTGCCGTTGCCAGAAGATGTTTTGTATTTGGAACATAAGAACATAAGAAATAGGAGCAGGAGTAGGCTATTTGGCCCTGTTCAGCTATTCAATAAGATGATGGCTGATCTGATAATGGAATCAGAACCACTCCCCTGTCCGCACTCCATAACCCTTTACCCAATTATTGCTCAAAACGCTTTCTATCTCCGATTTAAATATATTCAGACCAAGCCTCCACAGCGCTCTGGGTCATTGTTTAACAAAACTCTGAGAGAGGAAATGTTTCCTCATCTCAGTTTTAAATAGGCGGCACATTATTTTAAGACGATATCCAAACGCACCACATCGACTTGTTCCCCCGTATCCACTCTGCTCGATATATCGTCAAAGATTTGCAGGATATTTGTCAAACATGACTTCCCTTTCATAAAACCATGTTGACTCTGCTTGATTCAATCATGTTTTATCAAATGTCCTGCTACTGCTTCCTTAATAATGGACTCCAGCTTTTTCCCAACGACAGATGTTAGTCTAACTGGTTTATAGTTTCTTGCTTTGCGTCTGCCTCTTTATTTAAATAGGGGCTTTACGTTTGTGGTATTCCAATCCGCTGGGACGATCCTAGAATCGAGGGAATTTTGGTAGATTACAACCAAACCATCCACTATCTCTGCTGCCTTTTCTCTTAAGACCCTAGGATATAAGCCATCAGATTCAGGGGACTTGTCCGCCTTTAGTCCCATTATTTTACCTCAGATTACTTCATTAGTGATAATGATATTATTAAGTGTCTCACTCCCTATAGCCCATGGATAATCCACTATTGGGATGTTTTTAGTGACTTCTACCGTGAGAACTGATACAAAATATTTGTTCAAAGTCTCTGCCATTTCCATGTTCTCCATTATTAATTCCACATTCTCATCCTCCAGGAGACCAACATTCACTTTAGCCAATCTTTTCCTTTTTATACACCTGTAGAAACTCATACTATCTAATTTTATATTTCGTGTAAGTTAACATTCATAATCTATCCACTTTTAATCATATTTTTAGTAGTTCTTGGCTGGATTTAAAAAATGTCCCAATCCTCTGGACTCACACGAGTGGATGATTGGGGGAGTGTGACGTAACAGGTGGCCAAAAAATTACTGCAAAATAATTCAGAAGAATTTCAGCTGCAATGAACTCCAATCAGAGCGGATTACGAGCAAATGCCTCCACCTACTGATTCACTACGAGTAGGGCTCGAACATACTCGGAAACAATTCCATTAAATTCCGAATCTAACGATTTAAGCAGATTACCACTGCAGATAGCACGTTGCATTTTTAAACACACACCTAGTGAAGCAGCACTGACAGCACAACCATTTTAAACAGACAAAGACTAATCCGAGACTGACAGTACAACTTGATGTCACTGTATTACGCAGTAGAAAACGGGGTAGGCTGAATCACTTTCGGCGGAAAATAAACTGCACTCCCTGCTTGTCTCAGCTAATCAGCTCGGTGGTCAAGGGTATAATTGTCTCTTAGATAGGAAAATATTGGAACCCTTACTAATGGATGTTGTAGCGGATTTTTGGACATATACTTGACCAGTATACGGGACAAAAACATTTGTTTTATTTTTCCCCTTTAATTAATTTTGTAAGGGACAATACTGATGTAATATGCTTTATATAAAAAATACAGTTAGACTTTAAGGTATGCTGGCCTTGAGTTATGGAGATAGGAAAGTGAGATAATGAACGACTGGAGAGATAATTAAGTGGGATGTTTTTCTATACCGGTGTCAAAGCGTCTGCCCTTGTTTATAATGCTCTGTCACAATGCAGCCTGGTTTATATCAAAAAACCTCAGCCTTGGAGGAAAAGCTTTGTAAACCTTGTAATTCGATGATAGAGCATGTGATGTAAAGTGACGTAATTTGTAAGATAAAAGAACCTCACTGGAAATACCAAATTGAGAAGCTGGTTCAAAGACAGAGGCCTTTAACACTTCTCCCAAAGCTTTGTCTCCGATTTAATAAACCTCTCTTTATATATTATACAGTCTCGGAAATATTTTTCCACAAAAAATGGCGTCACGAAAGGATACTGTCCGATCAGACGTGATCACTTAAGTCAGTATCTGGAATCTCGTGTTAGAGACTGAAAAGAGAGGTGTACGGGCATGACGGGATAGTGCATAAGATACGAGTAAGTAGATAGCGGGAAGAGGCTGACTAACAGTTTGATTTTTCCCTTTGGTAAATAAGGTCGGTGCAGAAGGGAACTGATCACTCCAACCTAGAGCCGAAAAACTCCGGTGGTAAGGAAACACGGTAGCTTTGTTGCGAAGACAAAGAGTCTCCAAAGCGTAGTCGTGGTCGTGAGTATTACAGGAACAAAGGGAAACGTCCGAGACTGGCGAAGATGGAAGGTAAGGAAGGAAATGTAAAACGCGGGCCGCCCGGGTCGTTAATTAATTCCTATATGACCGATCGACAGGTCTTAATCAAGAAAATGCAAAAGGACGGTTCGGATGTATCCAAGAAAGATAAATCTAAAAAAGCCGGAGTATTATTGGTGCATCAGTTAGGTGGACTATTTGAACAGGTTAAGGAGGTAAAAAGAAAATGGATGAAAAAAGTAAACAATTAAACCAGGCACAAAGGAAAAATTTAGAGTGGGAAAAGAAATGCCTGGCGCTGGAACAACAAATCCAGGATCGATCTCAATGGGGGGGATCGCTGCCCCCTTACGAGAATTATCAATGCGAAGCAACCGCCCCGGGTCAGGAAGATTTAGAAACCCTCCCGGTGGCGCCGGTAACTAGAGGGGGGACGGCTGTAAATCCCACTGCGACCTATAAGCCCTTTAACCCCGGCGAAAGACAGCAGATAATACCCTCCCTGGGTAAATTACAGCCCCGATGTGCGAATATTAAAATTTTGGGCAGAGATGGATACAGTTTGGGTGGGCCACCAACTACACCTCAGAGATATCCACCAACTAGTCCGAGCGGCTTGCCCGGCAGATCGGTGGAGAGTAGTGGCCGGAGGAGCCGCGGTAGCAGCCAATGTCAACTTTTCAGGGGGAAGTTGGACACACGTGGTACCTTTAACCACCGAAGTAGATGGTCAACAGGCGGCCTTTGTCCCTTTTAAAACCGAGATCCAACGCGTTTTAGGTAATGCCCCTACTAATTGGGGTAAAATTACTACAACCAAACAGCAAAAAGTGGAAGGAGCCTTAGAGTATGGGGAACGATTGTTCCAGATAAATCAAGAATGCTCTGGACAGGGAAAGCCAGGCTGCGGTGAGCGAGCATTTATCCAGGCATATTAATAGCCTCAGAAACCAAGGAAGGACATCAGGCAACCCTATACTTAGTATTAAGGACCCTGGAAACGGAGGGCCTTAAGGTTAACCCCAAAAAGGCCCAGGTAGGAAAATCCCAGGTCCTGTACCGAGGGTACTGCCTCTCAAAGGGGCTGAAAGAAATGCCCTCGGATAGGAAAAAGGTTGTCAAGGACATGCCTCGAGTAGTAACGGTAAGGGGGGTGAGGAACGTACTGGGCCTCTTTAATTACAGCCGGAACTTTATGTCTGATTTTGCAAAAATTGCTGAGCCAATACAAAGTTTAGTGAAAGGGGGGAAACCGGCCCTAGACCTCATAGAGTGGGGCTCTGAACAAGGACAGGCGTATAGTAAACTCAAGTCAGAACTAGTCTTCGCACCTGGATTGGGACTGCCTGACATGGGTAAGGATTCCCACATCCACTGTAACAATGAAGGTGGGTTCTATATGGCCGTGGCCACCCAAGATCACGGGGATAAAAGGAGACCTATAGCCTATTACTCTACCACCGAAAGCTCGGTGTTGATTGGGTTATCCAGATATATAGCCGCGCTACATTGCGCAGCTTGGGCGGTAAAAATTAAGTGAGCCTGTGGTGATGACTGGAAACATCATTCTCCACACTAAACACACATTGGTAGAAATGTTAAACACAGGAAAACTGAGAACCGTATCTAATATAAGAGGGACAAAGTGGGAAGCAGTCCTCTTAACACCCAACAAAGCGGTAACCATAATTAGGGATGTTGGAAACAATCCCGCAGACGGTATGATGGGTGAAGGGGAACCCCACTTTTGTGAAGAGGTATGTGAGGATATGGAAGACGATAGAATAAAAGACGCCCCCCTTCAAACTGCAGAACAAACCTTGTTTGTGGACGGCTCACGAAAATATGTAGATGGATTACCTCATACCGGATGGGCCGTAGTTAACCAGGATCTAGATAGAGTTGAATCAGGGCGAATTAATGGGGGGGTCGTCCGCTCAAGTGGCAGAACTGGTAACCCTTACCCGGGCACTGGAATGATCGGAAAATAAGATTGTAATATCTATACGGACAGTAGATATGCTTTCGGGGTAGTACACGATTATATGACAGCATGAGGGAGAAGGGGTTTTATCACAACTAGCGGACATCCCATAAAGCATCAGCTGAGAATAGAAGCTCTTTTAGCAGCCAGTAATAAACCAAAACAGGTAGCGGTTATTAAAATTAAAGCCCACAGGAGGGAGTCAGACCGAACCAGTCCAGATTGGCTGAGTCACCAGGGAAATAAAGCTGCATTCGTAGCTGCACAGAAGGCATTAGAACAGGAAGAGTGTGAGGAAGCCTCAGTCAGTGCCGCTGCGGCCCGAGACGAACAGATACGTATTGAGAAAATACACCAGGACACTTCGGAGGAGGAAATAGGTACATGGACAAAGCAGGGCGCAACACAAGGGAAGGATAACGTTTGGAGACGAAACGACGAGGTAATGGCGCCTGAATGCATACAGGATACCTTATTGGAGTTGCATCATGGCCTGTCTCATTCAGGACGAGAGACCATGACCGGGAGTCTTGGAAGAGATTGGTGGTGGAAAGGGATGTGGAGAGATATCGCCAAATATTGCCATCGATGCGTTACGTGCGCACAAAATAACCCAGGCAGGCCCATTAAAATTAAAATGGGACACCAGCCCCGTCCACGGGGGCCATGGGAACACGTACAAATTGATTTCACAGGTCCTTTGCCCCCATCCCATGGAAAAAGATATTGCCGAGTGATTATAGATCAATTTACCCGGTGGGTGGAAGCATTCCCCACACGTGATTGCACTGCCTCAACAGTGGCAAGGATATTGACCGAGCAGGTGATTCCCCGATGGGGAGTGCCTCAACAGTGGCAAAGATATTCTGACCAAGGCACCCACTTCATCGGGAAAATTGCAAAAAACAATATGCCAGCTGATGGGCATAAAACAACAATTCCACATCCCCTACCACCCGCAGAGTTCTGGGATGGTAGAGCGCATGAACCATAACCTTAAGAACGCCCTGGCAAAGGCCATGAAAACGTCAGGAAAAACGTGGACAGAAGTATTACCCATTATATTGATGAAGTTAAGAGCCACGACAAATCGGACAACCGGATTAACCACTTATGAACTAATGACAGGAAGGGCGATGCAAAAACCAGATAACATCATAACAGGGGGGGGCCGATGTAGGCCCATTAAAAGACAAAATAAAACGGTATGGTTTGGAATTAAGTACTCAATTAAAAGGGATGTGTAAATTAGTTCGGGACAATCAGGAAGCAGAGCTTACAAAGCTCCCTGAAGTCCCGTTGGCGGGAAGTCGCGTTATGGTAAGGGTCCTCCCGGGAAAATCGGGGTTTGCCCCAAAAATGAAATAGACCGTATGAGGTTATAATCAGCAGGGATACTTGTGCCTGCATCGATGTTAAAGGGAACGGACAATGGAAGCATCGGACCCAGCTTAAGGTTTTTGAACCAGCCGTTTAGCACACGTATTAGTTGTTGTTGTTTGTCTATTTACAGATTGACAGCGAGAGATTCTTCAAGCAAGCCACACGGCCATTTTGCCTTTGACTATTTGTTAAATATCGAGTAATAAGATGAAACTATATATTGCAATCGGTGAGATTATCATAGTTCGTGTTAGGTCCGGCCTGCTAGCTGGACCAAAACGAGAGTTACATGTGAATACCTTTTTGTACATGTCTTATGCTTATGCGCAAAATGAGAACTTTTCCAGTGGCTGGGTATGTTCGCACATCCCCATACATAGCAAAGGAGGCATCCCTTTGAGGTCAATCTCCCTTAACATCTCGGAAGTAGCGGAGTGGGTAATGCGACAAAACGGTACAGGGGAAGTAAATGATACTTGGAACTAGAGTAGGGATAAAGAAACGTGGAGATCGGGGAGGTTACCTTTTGGATGCATTGAAGGATGGCACCAGCCGGAATACAATAGTCGGTACGACCCCCGTTCCTGGTTTTGACCAAAACCTCAGGAGTTGGAAGGCCCACTGCTGACATTTGTTTCACTAGAACCCTGACTGGTGAGGAATCAGGTTTTGTAGCAGGATACTTTAACCTCACCAGGTGGAACATAATAGCCAGCGAAACAACAAACCAGGGGTTCTTTGAAATAGAGGGTTTGAAGAATCAGACAAGTAGCCAGGACCTGGACCCTAAGATTAGGTGGCGATAGGGGCTGAGAGAGAGATTGGGATCGAATCTAACAGCATACAATGGCACTTATTTTGTGTGTGGGCATAAGGCCTACCTCTGGTTACCACAGGACTGGAGGGGTTCCTGTTATTTGGGATATGTGGTCCATCTTTTCAGACGGATACATACTTTAGCAGAAGTACAGACACCAGGTCGACTAAGACGAGATCTTACCCCGGTAGAGAGGCTATTTGGGGTCATGATGCTCACATTCGGGATAGGACGCACCATAGATGAATTACATAACCTAGAGAGGATACTGGAACAGTTAGTTAACGGGACTGCTGAAGCAATGGAGGGCATAACGGCTGAAATGGTAGCCATACGCACAATGGTACTCCAGAACCGAATGGCCCTAGATTATATACTAGCACAAAGTGGGGGTACATGTGCCTTAATTGGAGCTGAATGTTGCACTTACATTCCCGATAATTCAGAAAACATAACCAACCTCGCTGATCACATAAGAACGGAGTTAAAGAAGTTATCCACGACAGCAGGAGGATCTGGCTGGTTTGACTGGCTGTTAGGGGAATCCTGTGGCTCCTATCTTATGCATGGAGTAATTATTCTGGTTGAAATAATAATTACTTGCTGTCTGATTATCGGGTGTTTTAATATCTGCTGTAAAGTTATGATGGCCCGACTGATGCCAGTAGCCAGTGTAATCGCCGAAGAAGAAGCACACCTGATGGAAATATCTGAAGACACAAGGATGAAGAAACAGACGACGATGACACCGACCACCATCTTTGAAGGTTAGCCTAGAGCTACAGGCAAGGTGGACATACGGAACATCAGGGAAGTAACATATCCCAAAGGACGAATATATGACACCATGCTACTATCATTGTGGTCATCTGGATTTCGTGAACATCCTCCAGGACCAAAAGGGGGAATATTGTTGGAGCAGATATTTGGACATATACTTGCCTAGTATACTGGACCACATATTTGTTTTAATTTTCCCCTTTAATGAATTTTGTAAGGGACAATACTGATGCATTATGGTTTATATAAAAAGAAAACACAGTTAGACTTCAAGGTATGCAGGCCTTGAGTTATGGAGATAGGAAAGTGAGATAATGAACAACTGGAGAGATAAGTGGGGGTATGTTTGTCTATACCGGTGCCAAAAAGCCTGCACTTGTTTATAATGCCCTGTCACAATGCGAGGATGGTTTATATCAAGAGTTCAGCCTTGGATAGTAATTGTATGAACAGCTTTGTAAACCTTGTAATGCGATGATTTGACTGAAGAACTGGTGCTAAAGCATGTGTTGTAAAGTGACGTAATTTGTAAAATAAAAGAACCTCACTGGAGATACCAAATTGAGAAGCTGGTTCAGAGACAGGGGTCTCTAACACTTCTCCCAAAGCTTTGTCTCCGATTTAATAAACCTCTCTTTATATATTATACAGTCTCGGAAATAATTTTCCACAACATGTCTGTGGGAAAATATTTCAGACATCAGTGTGCTGGAAAAGCACACACATATCCGAGTGAGAGTGTTCCAGTGCACTGACTGTGGAAAGAGCTTCAATCAGTTACACAGCTGAAAAAATATTGCACCATTCACAGCGGGGAGAAACTACACGTGTTCTGTGTGTGGACAAAACTTCAACTGATCATCCAACCTGGGAGACACAAGGACACCTGCATCATGGAGAAACCGTGGGAATGTGGAGACTGTGAGAAGGGATTCAGTTCCCCGTCTGATCTAGAAATTCATTGTCACAGTCACACCGACGAGAGGCTGTTCACCTGCTCTGTGTGTGGGCAGGGGTTCACTCAGTCATCCAACCTGATGAAATTCCAGCGAGTTCACACTGGGGAAGTGTGGGAAGGGATTCACTCAGTCATCTGAATTGCGTGTTCACATGTCCTACTATTATTACTGCTGTTAATCGCATCCTGACTGCATCGTGTTCGTTCTGTCAGTTGGGATTTGTTTCTGCTGATATTACTCAGCCGAAAACTGGGATGGAGTTTAATATTTTGATATTTCAAATAATACAATGTTTCGATATTTGAAATATCCATGATAAGATGAGATTAATTGATGTCCTGTTATATTTTGGTCCTTTTCTCCTTTCTATCTCTAGATTGATTCAGTTCTCATGCTTTGGTTACTCTCAGGGAGAAGTCCCAGTTCCTTATACCTTCCGAGTGCCGCTCTTTGCCTTGGTGTCCAGAGTAGGGATAGCTATCACGCCTGGGATCACTAAACACAAAAAACAGTCTGTTAATCCCTTTCAGCTACAGGACTTAGCTCGTTCCTGGAAGCATCTCTCTCACCTTCGATGTGTGAATAGAGAATCGTGCAAATCTGGTTTCAATTTAAATTTGAATCCACTCAGTAAATGTATTTAAATAAAAATGTACAAGTAAACCCTCACATCAAGTAATTGACAAAGGTTTACAGTCAACAAGATGAAGAAGTAAAAACATCACGGCCCAATAAACCAGCTCTATATTCACAGGAGAAAGTCTGTCATCTAAGTACTCGAATGTCAGTTGGTGAGATGAGAGACTGAATCACTTTCCACACTCAGCTGGTAAACGGTCTCTCCCTGATGTCTTTCCACCCAACGTGCATCTGCATCCATTCCCACTGTCCCCACATTTACAGTGTTGAGTCAGCTGGCCACACGAGTCTCACATGCTAGACGATTGGTTGAAGGTGCATCCACACACAGAACACGTGTCCTGTTTCTCACAGCTGTGATTGGTGTTTTTCCAAAGGCTGATGATAGGGTGATCCTCATCAATCCGGTGAATCTCTCAAATCTTGCCGTGATGTTTGGTTTCAGTTTCCCAGCTGTCGACCCTCACCTTCTAATACCCTTCAAATTGAGGTTACAAACGTTGTCACTTTAAGGACAGGATACACATTTCCACTGTGGTAGGCATCAGAGTCGAGTCCAGTCCTGCCCTCAAATTACAACCACACACTTCCCAGTTGAGGTAATTTCCCAGTTAAGGTCATGGGATCGGTATCAAGAGCAGGGGCACTGGGTCATTTTTAATCATATTTAGCCCACTCGTACCGAGGACAATTATAACCCCTAAACTGCTGCCTTTGCTGAGATCAACTAACAGCACAGATCAAGGAACGAACTTGGGAAGTTCCCAGTCAATATTGCAGAGTGTTCTAAAATTTGGGGGATGGGGGGAGGGTTAGAAATAATAGTTTGAAACACATTTTACTTCAGCTTTAAACGAGACTTTCGTCACACTGCACAATTCTGAAGTCTTTCCAAATTCAAGTCAAATGGATCATCAAAAAGAGTGTGACATTTTAGAAAGGCGCAAGTCACTGAAATCGACAGCTTTTCAATCACTGCACAGTACAGAAGGGAACAACTGTTAATGGGAGTTCGGTTTGTGAAGTCCCCCGACACTCCGAGATAAACAGCACTGTTCCTTTAAGTGTAAATAGGCAGTGAAAAGGGAGTCCGAGTCCCTTTAAATATCTGCTCCATTCCCCCAGGTTTGGGAGGAGCAAACGCGCGCGGTCTCCTTATATCCTCACACAGCAAGCACCGCCGGTGGGCTCCCGCAAGGTCCTAAAGACCGAAGTAAAATACACTTCTGGTTCAGCACAACAACTGAAAAGTGCACACACAAAGTCTTTGCTATATATGCGTGTGTGTGTGCGTGTATGTAAACAAAACACATCATTCTTAATGTTTGACAGTGAATTCCGCAGAGATAAGCTATTGACTTCGCCAGTTATTTTCCAGCATTTTATTTGCTCTTATTTACAATGTAATTGCAGAGTATTTAATCCCTTTACCATTTATTGATGACCCATTGTCTTGTGTGCTCTTGATTCGAAAGTGATGTCACACTGACCATTCCGTTACCAAGGTGACCACTTGTCCGCAGTATATTGTGGGAGAGGGGATTAAATCTCACCCAGGGTAATAAGCAGCCTCCCACCAGTCTCTGCATTTTATTGCCCAGTGATCACCTCACCATTACACAGAAGGTCCTGAGATTTACCTCCATTGTGGATGATTTGTGTAATGATGTTAAAAATTAAATTGTAGGTTAAAAGAGGAGTTGGGTGAGGAGGGTTTGGAGAGAAGGCGTAAAAGAGGAGTTGGGTTGAGGGTTTGAGAGAAATGCGGTGATAGAGAAGTTGGGGTGAGGGGTTGGGAAGTTGGGTTGAAAGAGTAGTTGTGGAGAGGGAGGTGGAGAGTGGGGAGGGGGAGGTGGAGAGTAGGGATGAAGAAGGTGTATGAGTGAATGGGATTTACAGCCCTTTAATTGCCTTTGCTGAACTATGATGGTTTTTATTTTTCCTTTAAAATGTTTTGTATTGTGTGTTTCACTGAAGTTAGACGTGGGGTTGCAGTTACTTGCAGGCACTGGACTGTTTCTGGTGAATTAATGTGGGCAGTGATAATTGGGAATAGATTTGAGTGGGATCATTCTGTGCTAAATGCGTGGCTGGGCGTCGGGTTTGCCCTCAGTCCCAGTGACGAGGTGTTGTTGACTCCAAATCCAGGGACCACATACATTGTGACTCCAAATCCAGGGACAACTTACATTGAGTCATCAAATCCAGGGACCCCTTACACTGAGGCAACAAATACAGGGACCAGTTACAATGAGACATCAAATCCATGATGAATTACATCGTGACACCAAATATAGGGATTACTAATACCGTGACAACAAATCCAGGGACCAATAACACTGAGGCACCAAATCCTTGGACCACTTACACTGAGAATTTAGAATTTCATCAGATATATGGGACAGAAAAGGGCCATTCAGACTAACCAGTCTGTGCCGGTGTTCATGCTCTGCTCGGTAATTAGAGAGCCTCAGTATGGGGAATGGCCATGCCGCTGAAAGCAGCTCTAGTTAGGGGGAAACGTGTGGTAATGAATGAAGATATGATGGTGGAATCAGACGGTGACTGGTGAGGCCTGATGAAAGATTATTGTCAGAAGCCCTTTTCAAGCAGGCTGATGATTAAATGTAACCAGCACAACAACTGTACCCGTCTCATATTGTCCCAAAATCCACAAATCTAATGTCACTAATTGATTTTTCTGTGAGAAAAGTAGAGATGTAAAAGTGAGGAAATGAGGCTTGCGGAGAAACGAAGGTTTCTTGAATTACACATTGTGAGGCTGTTTTGTGACTCGTCTGTGAGAGGTTAAAAACATGAAATGGAAAAGGGCAAGTTCAGTGACACTTATATTGCCAATAGTGCTTTCTACGTTAATCACTATATCCTAAGCCGAATATCATATTGACTATCCCAATCACTGATCCCAATCGTAACACATAGCCACAAACCACACCCACTAACCACTAAATCTACATCTAAACCCAGCCCCTAATCAATGCTAAGAACATAAAAATAGGAGCAGAAGTAGGCCATCTGGCCCCTTGAGCCCGCTCTGCCATTCAATAATATCATGGCTGATCTGATCTTGGCCTCAATTCCACTTCTCTGCCCTCTCCGCATAATGCTTGACTTCCCTATCTTTCAAAAATCAGTCCATCTGCAACTTAAATATATTCAATGACCCAGCGTCCGTTGCTCTCTGGGGTAGAGAATTTCAAAGATTAACGACTCTCTGAGAGAAGAAATTCATCCTCATTTGCGTTTTAAATGGGCGACACCTGATGCTCAGATTTTGCCACCTAGTTCTCGATTCCCCCCACAAGAGGAAACAGAGATCAGTGGGGAAGCTAAAGACCCGATAACGGAAGTGTTCAAACAATTATTTTGATGCAAACAATTTCTGCAAGGTATGTTCGTAACAAGTAATTATAATCAACTAACCCATCAAAATTAGCAAAGACAATTACAAAGACCAGAACATTTCAAAGGCGATCACATGCAGTATGTGTGGAGATCTATTAACCGTATTCAAAAATCGTTAACAATATGGAAAATAAGAGAGTTCCAGTCTTAAGCAAGATAGTTCTTTCAAGGAACGTCAAATGTGTGTAAAGTGAGACACGCCGGTTCAGTGTATCACATCCACAAGCCGTATGCTCAAACGAAACAAGCTTGGGATTTGATGTGGCAAAAGATGAACTGCGTGAGAAGTGAAATAATCTAGAGTAAGAAAAGGCGCAAAATGGAAGGGAAGGGAACATGAATTAGTCTCCCGTGCAGCGGCATGGTCCCGGCCTGCATGACCATTAGCAGGTCGGGGCCATCAGAGGGAGCAGTGTGCGGCGGTGGCATTCCATTGTAGGATGGTGATGGCTGCAAAGTCACGTCGCTAATTGCAGTGTGGGCAGGCACAGCAGGAGGGGCGAAGGAGCGACAAGAGATTATAGAAGGACGTGAACCGGGCCCAGGAGAGGCATGAGTCTGGGGCCCAGAAGGGGCAAGTGCATAGTGGGAGCATGGCCCAGACCAGACTGCTATATGTGTGCGCTCAGTCTGTGCAGCAGAGCTGGTCTCCAGTCGTCTGGGGTAATCCTTGCCTCTGTACAAAGACCGAGCTCTGTCGAGCCAGTGTGGTGGCTGGTGTGCAACGGCCACCACACGTTCAAAAAAATCCAAACACAGCCAGCTTCCACCCTTCAAAATGTAGCTCGGGATCTGCAATATTAGTTTCTTCATTAAAATACCTGTGAACTCATTCTTTTTTGGCGTGGAAGCAAGTCATCCTCGCTTCCAGGGACTGCCTGTGATGATGATGATGGTTATGGAGAAATGAAATATTGGACACACGGTGTTTGAAACAATATTGAGAAGAACATTAATCTCCAGCTCAGGTACAGGGTTACTCAGAGCAGCAGAAAGAAAGTCAGTGCCAGAATGAACATGGTTCAGTGGCCAATGAGGGCCCAGTAAATCCTGTCCTATTCATTGATTGGCTGTTCCTATTTACCCAGCATTCCCCGCGATGGAGAATGTGCCGACCCCAGACTTCAGGGGCCCAGTGCGCAGGCGCGGGAACTGGCTGTATTCGGAACATGCGCGGTGCGTGTAATGGCGGAGCGGCTGTGGTGAAATTTGCTCCGCAAAACAGCTCAATTTCAGCGGGGCGGAGGTGAGTAATGGACCAGCGGGTAGGTGGGAGGCTTCATAAACAACTGGTGCCCGCCGGAAGCCCGGAATAATAACCGGAATATCGGTGGCTGCAGACTCGAGGCTTTCTACCGGTCACAGGCCCGGGGTAACGGCGGCCATCTTTGTACAGGAAGGCAGCGTCAGTCCTCCGACATCTTGGTTCAGTGAGCACGAAAGCGCATGCGTGGCCATCTTGGTAAAGTAACAGCTGAGTTATATTCTCGACACCTTGGATTTCTCACCATCTCCGAGAGGCGCTGCTCAGTGCTAAGCTTCTGGTTACATCCCAGACAATTGTAACAGGAAAGCCCCAGAGCTGTTCACTCCCAGGGTTAGAGTCCCCATGTACAGTCCCAGGGTTAGAGTCCCCATGTACAGTCCCAGGTTAGAGTCCCCATGTACAGTCCCAGGGTTAGAGTCCCCATGTACAGTCCCAGGGTTAGAGTCCCCATGTACAGTCCAGGGTTAGAGTCCCCATGTACAGTCCCAGGTTGATTATATCATAAGAACATAATAACATAAGAAATAGGAGCAGGAGTGGATCATTTGGCCACTGGTTCCTGCTCTGCCATTCAATAAGATCATGGCTGATCTGATCATGGACTCACCTCCACTGCTCTACCCGCTCCCCATTACCCTTTAATCCCTTATCGCTCAAAAATCTGTCTATCTCTGCCTTAAATATATTCAATGACCCAGCCTCCACAGCTCTCTGGGCAGAGAATTCCACAGATTTACAACCCTCTGAGCGAAGAAATTTCTCCTCATCTCAGTTTTAAATGGGTGGCCCCTTATTCTGAGACGATGCACCCTAGTTTTAGTTTACCCTGAGTGGAAATATCCTCTCTGGATCCACCTTGTCCAGTCCCCTCGTTATCATATGTTTCAATAAGATCACCACTCATTCTTTTGAACTCCAATGTGTATCGGCCCAACCTAATCAACCTATCCTCATAAGACAACCCCCTCATCGCCAGAATCAACCTCTGTCCAGCCTCTAATGCAAGTATATCCTTCCTTAAATACAGAGACCAAAACTGCATGCAGTATTCTGGGTGTGGTCTCACCAATACCCTGTACATTTGTAGCAGGACTTCTGTCCCCCTTGCAATAAAGGCCAATGTTCCATTGGCCTTCCTGATTACTTGCTGCACCTGCACATTAACGTTTTGTGTTTTATGCACAAACATCCTCTGTTCTCTCTGTCCTGTTGCACTTTGCTATTTTTCTCCATTTAAATTATAATTTGCTTTTCTATTATTTCTGCCAAAGTGTATAACCTCACATTTTCCCATATTATACTACATCTGACAAATTTTTGCCCACTCATTTCGCCTGTCTATACTCCTTTGCAGATTTTTCGTGTTCTCGATTTGCTTTCCCACCCATCTTTGTATCATCAGCAAACTTGGCTCTGTTAAACTCGGTCCCTTCTTCCAAGTCATTAATATAGATTGTAAATAGTTGAGGAACTAGCACCGATACCTGCGGTACCCCACTAGTCACCATTTGCCAACCGGAAACAGACCCAATTATCCTCACTCTCTGTTTTCTGTTAGTTAACCAATCCTCTGTCCATGCTAATATATTGCCCCCAACCCGATGAGGTTTTATCTTGTGCAATGACATCTTATATGGTACCTTATAAAATGCCTTCTGGAAATCCAAATACACCACATCCACTGGTTCCCCCTTATCTATTCTGGTCCTTACATCATCAAAGAACTCCAGCAAATTTGTCAAACATGATTTCCCTTTCATAAAGCCATATTGACTCTGCTGGATTGAATCATGCTTTTCCAAATGTCCCGTGATTGCTTCCTTAATAATGGTCTCCAGCATTTTCACAATGACAGATGTTAGGCCAAATGGTCTATAGTTTCCTGCTTTATGTCTGCCTCCTTTTTTAAATAGAGGCGTTACATTTTTGGTTTCCAATCTGTTGGGACCACCCCAGAAACAGAGAATGTTGGCAGATTACAAATAATGTGTCCACTATCTTTGCGGCCACTTCTCTTGTTACCTTACGATGTCAGCCATCAGGGCAAGGTGACTTGTCTGCGTTTAGTCCTATTATTACCGAGTTCTACTTCATTATGAATAGTGATTGTATTAAGTTCCTCACTCACTATAGCCCCTTGATTATCCACTTCAGTATTACTCTCAGTCACCGAGTGTTTTACTCTAATTAAACTGATCTCAGATTGTTTTTGTCAGATATTAACTCCTGCACAGTCCCAGCAAACACTCCCACTCCCTCGTCCTTCCATTGTTGCTGCAGGATTGCTTTGGGAAGATGGGGTCATGGAGAGAAACACCCTGCACGGAATGATCCCAAATTGAGCATCTCCAAGGGACAAGTCTCCCAGCTTTAATCAGTCTCTGTCCTTTCATTCTCTGTCCTTTCCCCCCAGGCCCAGTTCCTTTGCTCAGATTCTGATAAAAAGTAAATTGGGAAAAGAGCACTTTGATTTTTACAGGCTGACTTATTACAGAGAGCTGTGCATGCACGGTTCAGCCCCAACCCCTGTGTCGATTCCCAGTGAGCAGAATAGCACATGCACCCTCCCCTCCTCCAGCACTGCCTGTAATCACCATTCACTCAGTGAGTGGAAGAAGATGGTTTAAAACAGCCAGGAATGGTGACACAGTGGCCTTGGGGTAAGGCAGCGAGCAGCAGCCTCCTTCCAGCAGCACAGCACTTTGGGAGCGTGTCCGCAGATGGGCTCAGAGATCAGCATTGAGTCCGGGGGGAAACAGCCTGACAGTGAGGATGTGGGGAGTTTCGCAAAGTGCATCTATTGCAGGCAACAGGAGAGGAGTGTGGGAGAAGATATTTGAAAGACGGTTTATATTGTTTCGGTGAGCTGAGTTCTCCAGAACCGTGTTGCTGGTGATTGAGAGCTACATTGTCGCTACCTTAGGTACATCATATTCTCTCCTGCATCCATATCTTAGAACTAATAATGTTCTCGTATTATTATTCTCACAGCAAAATTATTCAACCAGCCAGAACAAATGTGATCTTTCCTCCACCCAGAACACAAGGAACAGTGCAGGCAGCTCGTTCTCACACACAGTAAGTAGATTATCACTCACAGAGCGCAGACACACAGAACTGGTCTCAAGTCTATTGTCACAGACAGCAAAAGCTGTCAGTCCCACAGTGATCCGAAGTGGCAGAGTTACAGAATCTTACAGCCACATGGAGCAGTAGAATCACATGCTGTTTCACCATTGAAACAGATCACACTGACAGGTACATTAAACACCCACACTCACTTGCCAGAAACTGGCAGGTAGAGAATAAAAGACAATCATCTATTAGAAAAAATGTCAAACAGATAGTATAAACCACACTCGCATATCAGAAGCTGATGGGTACAGAGCAAAAGCCATATTCATGTTTCAGAATCTGACAGATTCCGTATTTAAACCCCTGAACATACCAGAAGATGACAGGTGCAGAATAAAACCCACATTCCCATACCATAGACTGACAGATACAGTATACAACACACACCCACATGTATGGAAGTGACAGTAACAGAATAAAATCCACACTTGCATACCAGAGAGTGACAGGTAAAGTGTAAATCCCATGAGCACATATCGGAAAACTGAGAGGCAGTAAGTAAAATTTTTACTTGCATCGCAGAAACAGATAGGGGCAGAGTAAAACCCACACACACACATCAGAAAAATGACAGGTAGAAGGCAAAATCTCCACTCACATATCAGAGAAATACATGTTAAACGTAAAATTGATTCTCATGTTCACATACCAGAGAAAAGCAGATACAGAGTAAATTCCACACTCACATAGCAGCAACTGACAGGTACAGTCTAAAACATACAATCAAGAAGGAGGAACAAATAGATACAGTCTAACATAGCAGAAACTGAGAAGCACAGATTAAACCTGAACACACAACAAAACCCGACAGTTACAGAAAAATACACACATTTGCATATGAGAGACTTAGAAATACAGTATAAAACCCACACTCGCACATCAGAGGCTGACTTATTACAATCCTATTCCCATAACATAAATTGACATACAGTGACATGCCCATACTCACGAACCAGTAATTGACAGGTACAGGGTAAAGAGCTCTCTTTCATTCCAGAAACTGACAGGTACAAAAGAAAGTCCACTCACAATTAAGCAGAAACTGACAGTTATAGAGTAAGGCCCACAATCACATGTCAGAACTTGATGGATACAAAATAAAACCCAGTCTCCCTTAACAGAAATGGAGAGATACAGAGAAAGGCCCACACTCACATAGCAGAACAGACAGATACAGAGTGAAACTCAGACTCATTTACCAGAGACCGACAGATTCAGCATAAACACTCACCTCCATAATACAAATTGCCAGTTAGAAAGTAAAACCAATATTCTATCAGGAATTGGGGGTACACAGTAAAACAATACTAACATACTGGAGAATGACGGGTATGAGGTAGAGCTCACATTCACATAACAGAGATGGACAGATACAGCACAAAATACACACTCACTCACCAAGAATGGAAAGATATATTGAAACATTGAAAATAGGTGCAGGAGCAGGCCATTCGGCCCTTCGAACATACACCACCATTCTATATGATCATGGCTCATCATGCAACTTCAGTACCCCACTCCCACTTTCTCTCCATACCCCCTGATCCCCTTAGCCGTAAGGGCCACATCGAACTCCCTCTTGAATAAATCCAACAAACTGGACTCCACAACTTTCTGTGGTAGAGAATTTCGCAGGTTTACCACTCTCTGGGTGAAAGTTTTCTCCGCATTTCAGTCCGATAAGGCTTACCCCTTATCCATAGAATGTGACCCCTGATTCTGGACTTCCCCAACATCAGGAACATTCTTCCTGCCTCTCACCTGTCCAGTCGCGTCATAATTTTATATGTTGCTATGAGATCCCCTCTCATTCTTCTAAATTCCAGTGAGTGTAAGCTGAGCCGATCCAGTCTTTCTTCATATGTCAGTCCTGCCATCCCGGAAATTAGTCCAGTGAACATTCGCTGCAGTCCCTCAATAGCAAGCACGTCTTTGCTCAGATTAAGAGACCAAAACAGCGCACAATACTCAAGGTGTGGTCTCACCAAAGCCCTGTATAATTGCAGTAAGACTTCCCTGCTCCTATACTCAAATCCCCTCGCTATGAAGGCCAGCATGCCAGTTGATTTCTTTACTGCCTGCTGTTCCTGCCTTCCTACCTTCAGTGACTGATGTACCATGACACCCAGGTCTCTTTGCACCTCCCATTTTACTAATCTGTCACCATTCAGATAATCTGCCTTCCTGTTTTTGCCCCCAAAGTGAATAACCTCACATTTATCCACATTATACTGCATCTGCCATGCAATTGCCCATTCACCTAACCTGTCCAAGTCACCCTGCAGCCTCTTAGCATCCTACTCACAGCTGACACTGCCACCCAGCTTAGTGTCATCTGCAACTTTGTAGATATGACGTTAAATTCCCTCATCTAAATAATTAATGGATGTTGTAAATTGCTGAGATCCCGGCACTGAACCTTACGGGACCCCACTAGTCAATGCCTGCCATTCTGAAAAGGACCCGTTTATTCCAACTCTTTGCTTCCTGTCTGCCAACCAGTTCTCCATCCACATCAATACATTACCCCCAATACTATGTTTCTTAATTTTGCACACTAATCTCTTGTGTGGGACGTTGTCAAATGCCTTTTGTAATTCCAAATACACCACTTCCACTGGTTCTCCCTTATCCATTCTACTAGTTACGTCATCAAAAAACTCAAGAAGATTTGTCAAGCATGATTTCCCTTTCATAAATCCATGCTGACTTGGACCGATCCTGTCACTGCTTTCCAAATGCTATGCTATTACATCTTTAATAATTGATTCCAGCATTATCCCCACCACCAATGTCTGGCTAACCGGTCTATAATTTCCTGTTTTCTCTCTACTCCTTTTTTAAAAAGTGGGGTTACATTAGCTACCCTCTAATCCATAGGTACTGATCCAGAATCTATAGAATGTTGAAAAATGACCACCAATGCATCTACTATTTCTAGGGCCACTTCTTTAACTACTCTGGGATGCAGACTATCAGGCCCTGGGGATTTATCGGCCTTCAGTCCCATCAGTTTCCCTCCAACTATTTCCTGACTAATAAGGATTTCCCTCAGTTCCTCTTTCCCACGAGACCCTCGGTCTCTCAGTATTTTCGGGAGGTTATTCGTGTCTTCCTTAGTGAAGACAGAACCAATGTATTTGTTCAATTGGTCTGCCATTTACTTGTTCCCCATTATGAATTCACCTGATTCTGACTGCAAGGGGCCGACATTAGATTCCACTAATCCTTTTCTCTTCACGTATCTATAGAAGCTTTTGCAGTCAGTTTTTTATGTTCCCTGTAAGCTTACTCTCATACACTATTTTCCCCCTACTAATTACACCCTTAGTCCTCCTCTGCTGAATTCTAAATTTCTCCCAGTCCTCAGGTTTACTGCTTTTTCAGGCCAATTTATATGCCACTGTCCCTAATTTCCCTTGTTAGCCACGGTTGAGCCACCTTTCATGTTTTATTTTTACGCCAGACAGGGATGTAAAATAGTTGTAATTCATCCATGTGATCTTTAAATGTCTGCCATTGCCTATCCACCATCAACCCTTTAAGTATCATTCGCCAGTTTATCCCAGCCAAATCACGTCTCATACCACCGATTTTCCTTTAAGTTCAGGACCCGAGTCTCTGAGTTAACTGTATCGCTCTCCATCTTAATGAAGAATTCTACCATATTATGGTCACTCTTTCCCAAGGGGCCACGCACGACTAATTGCTAATTAATCCTCTCTCGTTACACAAGACCCAGTCTAGGATGGCCTACTCTCTAGTTGTTTCCTCGACATATTGGTCTCGAAAACCATCCCTTACACACTCCAGGAAATCCTCCTCCACAATATTGCTACCGGTTTGGTTAGCACAATCAATATGTAGGTAAAAGTCACCCATATTAACTGCTGTACACTTATTGCACGCGTCCCTAATTTCCTTTTTGATGCCACCCCAACCTCCCTACTACTGTTAGTTGGGTTTGTTTACAGAACCACCAAATGTTTTCTGCCCTTTGGTGTTTCGCAGCTCTACCCATACAGATTCCACATTATCCCAGCCAATGTCCTTCCTTACTATTGCATTAACCTCCTCCTTAACCATTAACTCTACCCCACCTCCTTTTCATTCTTCAATATTGAATACCCCTGCATATTATGTTGCCAGCCTTGATTACCCTGGAGCCATGTCTCTGTAATCCCAATTACATCATATCCATTAACAGCTATATGTGCAGTTAATTTGTCCTCCTTATTACCAATGCTCCTCGCTTTGAGACTCGGAGCCTTCAAGCTTGTTTTTTTAACACTCTTTATCCTTTTCGAATTATGTTGTAATGTGACCCTTTTTGATACAGAATGAAACCCACAGGCAATTACCAGAAATTGACAGGTACAGGATAAACTCCACGCTCTCGTATCAGAAACTAACATACAGAGTAAAACCCTCATCCACATACCAGAGATGGACAGATAGAGTCAAATTAACACTCCAATACGAGACTACATAAGAAATTAAGAACATATAAAATAGGAGCAAGAGCAGGCCATACGGCCCCTCGAGCCTGCTCCACCATTTAATACGATCATGGCTGATCTGATCATAGACTCGGGTCCACTTACCTGTCCACTCCCCTTAACCCCTTATTCCCTTATCGGTTAAGACACTGTCTATCTCTGTCTTCAATATATTCAATGTCCCAGCTTCCACAGGTCTCTGAGGCAGCGAATTCCACAGATTTACAACCCTCAGAGAAGAAATTCCTCCTCATCTCAGTTTTAAATGGGGACCCTTATTCTAAGATTATGTCCCCTATTTCTAGTCTGCCCAATCAGTGAAAACATTCTCTCTGCTATCACCTTGTCAAGTCCCCTCATTATCTTATACGTTTTGATAAATCACCTCTCATTCGTTCTTCTGAATTCAATGAGTAGAGGCCAAACATCCTCAACCTTTTCTCATAAGTCAACCCCCTCATCTCCGGAATCAACCCAGTGGACCTTCTCTCAACTTCCTGGAAAGCAAGTGTATCCTTTCATAAATATGGAAACCAAAACTGCACGAAGTATTCCAGGTGTGGCCTCACCAATAACTTGTATAACTGTAGCAAGACTTCCCTGCTTTTATACTCCAGCCCCTTTGCAATAAAGGCCAAGATTGCATTGGCCTTCCTGATCACTTGCTGTACCTGCATACTAACCTTTTGTGTTTCGTGCACAAGTACCCCCAGGTCCTGCTGTACTGCAGCACTTTGCAATCTCTCTCCATTTAAATAATTATTTGCTCTTTGATTTTTTTTCTGCCATAGTGCATGACCTCACACTTTCCAACATTACACTCCATCTGCCAAATTTTTGCCCACTCACTTAGCCTGTCTATGTCCTTTTACAGATTGTTTGTGTCCTCCTCACACGTTGCTTTTCCTCCCATCTTTGCATTGCCAGCAAAGTTGTCTACTTTAAAGTCGGTCCCTTCTTCCAAGTCGTTAATATAGATTGTAAATAGTTGGGGTCCCAGCACTGATCCCTGCGGCACCCCACTAGTTACTGATTGCCAACCCAAGAATGAACCATTGACCCCAACTCTCTGTTTTCTGTTAGTTAGCCAATCCTCTATCCATGCTAATATATTATCCCCAGCCCCGCAAACTTTTATCTTGTGCAGTAAGCTTCTATGTGGCACCTTGTCAAATGCCTTCTGGGAGTCCAAATACACCACATCCACTTTATCCACCCTGTTCATTACATCCTCAAAGAATTCCAGCAAATTTGTCAAACTTAACTTCTCCTTCATAAATCCATGCTGACTCTGCCTGACCGAATTATGCTTTTCCAAATGTCATGCTATTGCTTCTTTATGAATGTACTCTTCAAAATTTCCCAACCACAGATGTTAGGCTAACTGGTCTATAGTTTCCTGCCTTTTGTCTGCCTTCTTGTTAACCGAGTGCGGCTCTCAGTCCCCGGGCAACACCGAGTGCGGCTCTCAGTCCCCGGGCAACACCGAGTGCGGCTCTCAGTCACCGGGCAACACCGAGTGCTGCTCTCAGTCACTGGGCAACACCGAGTGTGGCTCCCGGGCCCCGGGCAACACCGAGTTCGGCTCTCAGGCCCCGGGCAACACCGAGTGCAGCTCTCGGTCCCCGGGCAACACCGAGTGAGGCTCTCGGTCCCTGGGCAACGCCGAGCGCGGCTCTCGGGCCCCGAGTCAGAGCCACCGGGCCCGGCATCAGCAACCCCCGGAGGCAGCACCTCCCCCACACCAGGAAAACAAGAACATACATTTCTCCAGCAGGCCCAGCAATTCCCAGCCGCTCTGTATCAGGTGGGCGCTGGATGTGGAAGTCACTCCCTGGCCTCCTGTGTGGATCTGTTTCTTGCATCAGTTTGAGCTGGATGGAGAGGGGGAGAAGCTGCTGGGTTTCACCCCCAGTACTTCTGGGCCCAGTGGGAACAACAATTTCCCATGTGGGCCTGTCGTGGGAGGTGGGTTCCCTTCCCTGAAGGACAGTACTGACCCAGATGGGTTTTTACGACAATCCGGCAGCTTTCATGGTCACTTTTTTCTAGTGCCGGCCCCACAAATGACCAGATTCATTAAGCTCAATGTCACAACCTGCCTTTGTGTTTTTGTGGGTTCTCTCTCACACTCCCTTTTTCCTGTTTGAAATTCACTTTACAGGGTGTTAAAAGGTGAGGATTTGTAGACTGGAAGCTCAAACCAAACATCACCTCAAGATGTGACAGTCACTCGATACATCGGGACTGGAATATCATCAGCTTTTGACCATGGAAGCAGAAGGCACCGTTCACAGTGGGGAGAAACGGTACACGTGCTCTGTGTGTGGACAAGGCTTCAGTCAATCATCCAACCTGGAGAGACACAAGTGCAGTCACACTGGGGAGAAACCATTTAAATGTGGGGATTGTGGGAAACGTTTCAACTACCCGTCCCAGCTGGAAACACATCGACGAGTTCACACTGGGAAGAGGCCGTTCACCTGTGGGAAGGGATTCATTCAGTCATCCGACCTGCTGATACACCAGCGAGTTCACACTGGGGAGAGGCCTTTTAAATGTTCTGAGTGTGGGAAGGGATTCACTCGTTCATCCCACCTGCTGACACACCAGCGAGTTCACAATGGGGAGAGGCCTTTTAAATGTTCTGAGTGTGGGAAGGGATTCACTCGGTCATCCCACCTGCTGATACACCAGTGAGTTCACACTGGGGAGAGACCGTTCACCTGCTCTGAGTGTGGAAAGCGATTCACGACCTCATCCCACCTGCTGAGACACCAGCGAGTTCACACTGGGGAGAGACTGTTCACCTGCTCTGAGTGTGGAAAGAGATTAACTATCTCATCCAACCTGCTAACACACCAGCGAGTTCACACTGGAGAGAGGCCGTTCACCTTCTCTGAGTGTGGAAGGGATTCTCTCTGTCAGGCAACCTGCTGAGACACCAGCGAGTTCACAAGTGACTGCAGGGGTTCGATTCTGTTGTTATTTCTGCTGGTAATCACATCCTGGACTGAATTGTGTTCATTCTGATATCAGGGGTTTATAAATCCTGTAACGCTGATGTTAATAACTCCTGTTACTGGATTGGAGTTTAATATTTGGGATATAGACACACAAATTAGTGTTGCTTTCAACACATTGCTGTGGATTTTTGTATTTCCCACCTGAGTGTTCAGCATCACCTGACTGGAGCTGAGAAAGGACAGTCTGTGGGGAGGATCTTACAGGAGGAACAGAACTTCAGCCTGGATACAGTCCTTCAGGGCCACAACAAGATCATCTCATTCTTCTGAACTCCAATGTGTATAGGCCCAACCTAATCAACCTATCGTCATAAGTCAACCCCCTCATCTCCGGAATCAACTCTGGAATCTGCAGCAGATATGAGCAAGGACCTGAGGCTTATTAAATGACACATATTTCATTACAGACAAGGTTACACTGGCAGAAATGTTCAGTTACAACATGAGAACATAAGAAATAGGAGCCGGAGTTGGCCATTTGAGCCCTCGGGCCTGCTCCGCCATTCAATAAGACCATTGCTGATCTGATCATGGACTCAGTTCCACTTCCCTGCCCGCTGCCCATAATCCTTTACTCCCTTAATCGCTCAAAAATCTGTCTATTTCCGCCTGAAATATATTCAAAGACCCAGCCTCCACAGCTCTCCTGGGCAGAGTATTCCACAGATTTACAACCCTCAGAGAAGAAATTCCTCGTCTCAGTTTTAATTGGGTGGTCCCTTATTCTAAGACTATGTCCCCTTGTTTTAGTTTCCCCTATGAGTGGAAATATCCTCTCTGCATCCACCTTGTCAAGCCCCCTCATTATCTTATGATTCGATAAAATCACCTCTCATTCTTCTGAACTCCAATGTGTTTAGGCCCAATCTACTCAACCTATTTTCATAAGTCAATCCCCTCAACTCCGGAATCAACCGAGTGAACCTTCTCTGAACAACCTCCAATGCAAGTATATACTTTCGTAAATATGGAGACCAAAATACGGAGTCTATTACAGGCAAAATGCCAATCAAACCAGCAGCATACTGGCACCTTATCAGTGTCTCATTGGCCTACAGGCTTTACTTAAATAGTTTTGCTGAGTGGATATAAACTTAAACCAGGTTTGCAAGTGTGATGCTCTATTGACATATTGAGGGTAGAAACATAGAATCATAGAAACATCGAAAATAGGTGCAGGAGCAGGCCATTCAGCCCTTCTAGCCTGCACCGCCATTCAATGAGTTCATCGCTGAACATGAAACTTCAGTACCCCCTTCCTGCTTTCACGCCATACCCCTTGATCCCCCGAGTAGTAAGGACTTTATCGAACTCCCTTTTGAATATATTTAGTGAATTGGCCTCAACTACTTTCTGTGGTAGAGAATTCCACAGGTTCACCACTCTCTGCGTGAAGAAGTTTCTCCTTATCTCGGTCCTAAATGGCGTACCCCTTATCCTTAGACTGTGACCCCTGGTACTGGACTTCCCCAACATTGGGAACATTCTTCCTGCATCCAACCTGCCAAAACCCGTCAAAATTTTAAACGTTTCTATGAGGTCCCCTCTCACTCTTCTGAACTCCAGTGAATACAAGCCCAGTTGATCCAGTCTTTCTTGGTAGGTCAGTCCCGCCATCCCGGGAATCAGTCTGGTGAATCTTCGCTGCACTCCCTCAATAGCAAGAATGTCCTTCCTCAAGTTAGGAGACCAAAACTGTACACAATACTCCAGGTGTGGCCTCACCAAGGCCCTGTACAACTGTAGCAACACCTCCCTGCCCCTGTACTCAAATCCCCTCGCTATGAAGGCCAACATGCCATTTGCTTTCTTAACCGCCTGCTGTACCTGCATGCCAACCTTCAATGACTGATGTACCATGACACCCAGGTCTCGTTGCACCTCCTCTTTTCCTCATCTGTCACCATTCAGATAATAGTCTGTCTCTCTGTTTTTACCACCAAAGTGGATAACCTCACATTTATCCACATTATACTTCATCTGCCACGCATTTGCCCACTCACCTAACCTATCCAAGTCACTCTGCAGCCTCATAGCATCCTCCTCGCAGCTCACACTGCCACCCAACTTAGTGTCATCCGCAAATTTGGAGATACTACATTTAATACCCTCGTCTAAATCATTAATGTACAATGTAAACAGCTGGGGCCCCAGCACAGAACCCTGCGGTACCCCACTAGTCACTGCCTGCCATTCCGAAAAGTACCCATTTACTCCTACTCTTTGCTTCCTGTCTGACAACCAGTTCTCAATCCACGTCAGCACACTACCCCCAATCCCATGTGCTTTAACTTTGCACATTAATCTCCTGTGTTGGACCTTGTCGAAAGCCTTCTGAAAGTCCAAATATACCACATCAACTGGTACTCCTTTGTCCACTTTATTGGAAACATCCTCAAAAAATTCCAGAAGATTTGTCAAGCATGATCTCCCTTTCACAAATCCATGCTGACTTGGACCGATCATGTCACCATTTCCAAATGCGCTGCTATGACATCCTTAATAATTGATTCCATCATTTTACCCACTACTGAGGTCAGGCTGACCGGTCTATAATTCCCTGCTTTCACTCTTCCTCCTTTTTTAAAAAGTGGGGTTACATTGGCTACCCTCCACTCGATAGGAACTGATCCAGAGTCAATGGAATGTTGGAAAATTACTGTCAATGCATCCGCTATTTCCAAGGCCACCTCCTTAAGTACTCTGGGATGCAGTCCATCAGGCTCTGGGGATTTATCGGCCTTCAATCCCATCAATTTCCCCAACACAATTTCCCGACTAATAAAGATTTCCCGCAGTTCCTCCTCCTTACTAGACCCTCTGACCACTTTTATATCCGGAAGGTTGTTTGTGTTCTCATTAGTGAATACTGAACCAAAGTACTTGTTCAATTGGTCTGCCATTTCTTTGTTCCCCGTTATGACTTCCCCTGATTCTGACTGCTGGGGACCTACGTTTGACTTTACTAACCTTTTTCTCTTTACATACCTATAGCAACTTTTGCAATCCGCCTTAATGTTCCCTGCAAGCTTCTTCTCGTACTCCATTTTCCCTGCCCTAATCAAAGCCTTTGTCCTCCTCTGCTGAGTTCTAAATTTCTCCCAGTCCCAAGGTTCGCTACTATTTCTGCACAATTTGTATGCCATTTCCTTGGCTTTAATACTATCCCTGATTTCCCTAGATAGCCACGGTTGAGCCACCTTCCCTTTTTTATTTTTATGCCAGACAGGAATGTACAATTGTTGTAATTCATCCATGCGGTCTCTAAATGTCTGCCATTGCCCATTCACAGTCAACCCCTTAAGTATAATTAGCCAAACGATCTTAGCCAATTCATGCCTCATACCTTCAAAGTTACCCTTCTTTAAGTTCTGGACCATGGTCTCTGAATTAACTGTTTCATTCTCCATCCTAATGCAGAATTCCACCATATTATGGTCACTCTTCCCCAAGGGGCCTCGCACAATGAGATTGCTAATTAATCCTCTCTCATTACACAACACCCAGTCTAAGATGGCCTCCCCACTATTTGGTTCCTCGACATATTGGTCTAGAAAACCATCCCTTATGCACTCCAGGAAATCCTCCTCCACCGTATTGCTTCCAGTTTGGCTAGCCCAATCTATGTGCATATTAAAGTCATCCATTATAACTGCTGCACCTTTATTGCATGCACTCCTAATTTCCTGTTTGATGCCCTCCCCAACATCACTACTACTGTTTGGATGTCTGTACACAACTCCCACTAACGATTTTTGCCCTTTAGTGTTCTGCAGCTCTACCCATATAGATTCCACATAATCCAAGCTAATGTCTTTCCTAACTATTGCATTAATCTCCTCTTTAAGCAACAATGCTACCCCACCTACTTTTCCTTTTATTCTATCCTTCCTGAATGTTGAATACCCCTGGATGTTGAGTTCCCTGCCCTTATCATCCTTGAGCCACGTCTCTGTAATCCCAATCACATCATATTTGTTAACATCAGAAGAGGTGCTGTGGGGCACATGCTCAGTCCAGTAGCTGAAAGTGATTAACAGACTGGGTTTTGTGTTTACTGATCCCAGGCGTGTTACCAATACCAGAAAAATCGTAGCCCATGGAATAACGGGGACAGTGGCAGCATGGATATGAAAGTGGTTAAGGGACACAGACAGAGTAGTGGTGAATGGTTGTTCTTCAGACTGCAGGAAGTGCTGTTCCCCAGGGGTCGGTATTGGGGACACTGCTTTTTTTGATCTATATTAATGACCTATGTACAGGGCACAATTTCCAAATCTACAGCTCACACAAAACTTGGAAGTACAGTGAACAGTGAGGACTATGGTGATAGACTTCAGAAAGCCATGTCCACCCATTCCTCCAGCGTGTCTATGCGGCAGATGAAATTTAACGTAGAAAAGTTCAAAAGCGATACATTATTGTTGGAAGAAAGAGGAGAGGAAATATAAACTGAAGGGTACAATTGTAAAGTGGGCGTGAACAGAGAGAACCAGGAGTAAATGTGCACCAATCACTGAAGGTTGCAGTACTGGTTGAGAAAGTGGTTCCAAAGACTTACGGGATCCTATTTTCCATGAATAGAGGTATAGAGTACAGAAGTGTGGATATTATGTTGAACCTGCATAAAACACTGGTTCGGCCTCAACTGGAGTATTGTGTGCAGTCCTGGGTCATCATCATCATCGTAGGCAGTCCCTCGGATCGAGGAAGACTTGCTTCCACTCTAAAACGGAGTCCTTAGGTGGCTGAACAGTCCAATACGAAGCCACAGTCCCTGTCACAGGTGGGACAGATAGTCGTTGAGCGAAGGGGTGGGTGGGAAAGGTTTGGCGCACGCTCTTCTGATGCCTGCGGTTGATTTCTGCATGCTCTCGGCGATGAGACTCGAGGTGCTCAGCGCCCTCCCGGATGCACTTCCTCCACTTAGGGCGGTCTTTAGCCAGGGACTCCCAGGTGTCAGTGGGGATGTTGCACTTTATCAGGGAGGCTTTGAGGGTGTCCTTGTAACGTTTCCTCTGCCACACCTTTGGCTCGTTTGCTGTGAAGGAGTTCTGAGTTGAGTGCTTGCTTTGGGAGTCTCGTGTCTGGCATGCAAACAATGTGGCCTGCCCAGCGAAGCTGATCAAATGTGGTCAGTGCTTCAATGCTGCGGATGTTGGCCTCGTCGTTGACGCTAACGTTGGTGTGTCTGTCCTCCCAGGTAATTTGTATGATCTTGCGGAGACATCGTTGGTGTTATTTCTCCAGCAACTTGAGGTGTCTACTGTACATGGTCCATGTCTCTCAGCCATACAGGAGGGTCGGTATTACTACAGCCCTGTAGACCATGTGCTTGGTTGTAGATTTGAGGACGTGGTCTTCAAAGATCTTTTGCTCAAGCGGCCGAAGGCTGCACTGGAGGCGGTGTTGAATCTTGTCGTCAATGTCTGCTCTTGCTGACAAGAGGTTGCCGAGGTTTGGGAAATGGTCCACGCTGTCCAGAGCCGCGCCATGGATTTTGATGACTACGGGGGGGGGGGGTGGGGGTGAAGTGGGGAGTGCTATGTGGCGAGGACAGGCTGGTGGAGGACCTTTGTCTTATGGATGTTTAGTGTAAAGCCCATGCTTTCGCAACATCACTAAATATGTCGACTATGACTTGGAGTTCAGCCTCTGTATGTGCACAGACACAGGTATTGTCCGCGTACGGTAGCTCAACGACAGAGATTGGGGTGGTATTGGACATGGCCTGGAGACGACGAAGGTTGAACAGGTTCCCACTGGTTCTGTAGTTTAGTTCCACTCCAGCGGGGAGCTTGTTGACTGAGCTGGAGCAATTCTGGCTGCTGCATTTTACTAAGTATGCGATTGCCTTTTGAGAGCGTGCAGAAAAGATTTACGAGAATGATTCCAGGGGTGAGGGACTTCAGTTACGTGGATAGTCTGGAGAAGTTGGGGTTGTTCTCAGAACAGAGAAGATTGAGAGGAGATTTGACAGAGGTGTTCGAAATCATGAGAGGTCTGGACAGAGTAGATAGAGTGGGATTAGTAGAAGCTCTTGCAGATAGCCGGCATGGGCTCGACGGGCCAAATATGCTCCTTCCATGTTGTAACCAGTCTCTGATTCTATGATGATGAAAAATGTGTTGCCCAGGATGCTCCATCTCCCGGGCACTGGGACCCAGTTGGGAACAGGGACCCTGAAACCCCGCCCACTCTCTGTTCCTGAAACAAGATGCCCGCACATGCGCCCTGATCCCGCCCTGTGCAAGATGGCGGTCAGTGACCCCGCTCACCCAGGTCTGTCAGCACGGGGCCTGTGGGCTCTCATTCGGGGCCTGAGATTTATTCTGTATCAAAGCCGTGCTGTACCTGCCCTGGGATTGTTTGATGAGATAGTGTTGAGGGAGCTTTCCTCTGAATCTAATTAGTGCTGTACCTGCTCTGGTAGTGTTCGACAGGACAGTGCAAACGAAACGTTTTAATACATACGATAAATGACGGACAGGTAAAGACCATCTTGTCGATCAAGCCTGTCCCACACAATTGCGATACATCACAGCATATACAGTCCACTCAACCCGAATCCATGTGATCTCCTGGGAGAGGCAAACATATAGATTTTTTTAAAAACCTAGGACAAGTTGGGAAAATAAAATCCGGGAAATTCCTCTCCAACCCATCTAAGCGATCGAAACTAGCCCAGGAAATCACTCTGGCCATTAAACTCCCTGCAGTACCTACCTTCTGTAAGTATTAATCTCCGCCGCAGCCAGAAACAAATCCAGCTTTTACTTGAAGGAATTCAGTGAGTCTGCATCCACCACATGAGAGGGTAGGTTGTTCCAGAGGTCTACTGTTCTCTGGGAAAAGAACCACCTCCTGATGTCTAACCTCGATCTATCCTTATACAACTGAAATTTGTGTCCCTGGTCCTGTCTAACCTACTTAATTGAAATAAACAAACAGTCAGCTGGAACACTCTCACCTTCATTTTCATATAAACCGCACTCATATCGCCCGAAGTCTACACTGCTCTAAGGTAAAGAGTCCCAACTCTTTTAACCTATCTTGATAACTAAGATCCTTCAGACTTGGAATTAGTCTAGTTGCCCTTTCCAGAACCTGAATATCACCCACCATGTGAGGAGACCAAAACTGGACACAGTATTCCAAGTGTGGTCTGACTCAGTTCTTGTATAAGGACAAAACAGTACGCCTCGTCTTATACTCAATTGTCCTATGGATACACCCCAACACCCTATTTGCTCGTGTACCTTTAAGGATGTATTCACTAGAATGCCCAAATCTCTTTCTATCTCCACCATCTTTAATGCCTTTCCCTGGAGGGTGTATGAATGTTGAACATTTGCCCTGCCCACATACATAACACTGAACTTATCGAAGTTATACATATTTTTCCAGTCATGTGGCCAGTGTCCCAACACTTTAAGATCTGCCTGAATCAGACGAGCCTCTTCTACAGTTCGAGCACTCGCACAGATCTTGGTATCATTTCCAAATTGTGCCTCAACCCCAAAATCCAGATCTATAACAAAAATAGGGAAAAGCAATGGTCCCAACACTGATCCCTGCAGGACATCATTGGTGACCGGTCTCCAAACAGATATAAATCCATCTATAACTGCTCTTTACCTACATCCTGCCGGCCAGTTCTGTATCCAGTTAAATATATTTCACGAATACCAGATATACCAATCTTAGAGAAGCCTCTTGTGCGGTACCTTATCAAAAGGTTTTTGGAAATCTAAGTAGATAATGTCTACTGGGCTTCCCTCATCCACTAACTTTGTAACTTCTTCAAAAAATACAATTAGAGTTGTGAGACATGAACTCTTTATGAAGCCATGTTGGCTTTCCCTAATATGTCCCTTCCTATCCAAGTATTGATATATTGCATCCCTTATGATTCTTTCAATCATCTTACCTATTACTGATACTAAACTGATGGGCCTATAGTTACCCAGGTCTGCCTTTTCACATTGTTTTAAAAATGGGGACTACTTTAGCCTTCTTCCTATCTGTAAGGACCATTCCAGTGTGCAGTGAGCTATTAAACATACATGCCAGGGGCTCACACAGCACATGTCCCATCTCCCGGAGGGTCTCACACAGCACATGTCCCATCTCCCGGAGGATCCTCACACAGCACATGTCCCATCTCCCGGAGGATCCTCACACAGTACATGTCCCATCTCCCGGAGGACCCTCACACAGCACATGTCCCATCTCCCGGAGGGGCTCTCACAGCACATGTCCCATCTCCCGGAGGACCCTCACACAGCAAATGTCCCATCTCCCGGAGGACCCTCACACAGCACATGTCCCATCTCCCGGAGGACCCTCACACAGCACATGTCCCATCTCCCGGAGGGGCTCACACAGCACATGTCCCATCTCCCGGAGAACCCACACACAGCACATGTCCCATCTCCCGGAGGGGCTCACACAGCACATGTCCCATCTCCCGGATGACCCTCACACAGCACATGTCCCATCTCTCGGAGGACCCTCACACAGCACATGTCCCATCTCCCGGAGGAACCTCACACAGCACATGTCCCATCTTCCGGAGGACCCTCACACAGCACATGTCCCATCTCCTGGAGGACCCTCACACAGCACATGTCCTATCTCCCGGAGGACCCTCATACATCACATGTCCCATCTTCTGGAGGGGCTCACAAAGCACATGTCCCATCTCCCGGAGGACCCTCACACAGCACATGTCCCATCTCCCGGAGGATCCTCACACAGCACATGTCCCATCTCCCGGAGGACCCTCACACAGCTATTGTCCCATCTCCCGGAGGACCCTCACACAGCAAATGTCCCATCTCCGGAGGACCCTCACACAGCACATGTCCCATCTCCTGGAGGACCCTCACACAGTACATGTCCCATCTCCCGGAGGACCCTCACACAGCAGATGTCCCATCTCCCGGAGGACCCACACACAGCACATGTCCCATCTCCCGGAGGACCCTCACACAGCACATGTCCCATCTCCCGGATGACCCTCACACAGCACATGTCCCATCTCTCGGAGGACCCTCACACAGCACATGTCCCATCTCCCGGAGGAACCTCACACAGCACATGTCCCATCTTCCGGAGGACCCTCACACAGCACATGTCCCATCTCCTGGAGGACCCTCACACAGCACATGTCCTATCTCCGGGAGGACCCTCATACATCACATGTCCCATCTTCCGGAGGGGCTCACAAAGCACATGTCCCATCTCCCGGAGGACCCTCACACAGCACATGTCCCATCTCCCGGAGGATCCTCACACAGCACATGTCCCATCTCCCGGAGGACCCTCACACAGCTATTGTCCCATCTCCCGGAGGACCCTCACACAGCAAATGTCCCATCTCCGGAGGACCCTCACACAGCACATGTCCCATCTCCTGGAGGACCCTCACACAGCACATGTCCCATCTCCCGGAGGACCCTCACACAGCACATGTCCTATCTCCCGGAGGACCCTCATACATCACATGTCCCATCTTCCGGAGGGGCTCACAAAGCACATGTCCCATCTCCCGGAGGACCCTCACACAGCACATGTCCCATCTCCCGGAGGATCCTCACACAGCACATGTCCCATCTCCCGGAGGACCCTCACACAGCACATGTCCCATCTCCCGGAGGATCCTCACACAGCACATGTCCCATCTCCCGGAGGACCCTCACACAGCTATTGTCCCATCTCCCGGAGGACCCTCACACAGCAAATGTCCCATCTCCGGAGGACCCTCACACAGCACATGTCCCATCTCCTGGAGGACCCTCACACAGCACATGTCCCATCTCCCGGAGGACCCTCACACAGCACATGTCCCATCTCCCGGAGGACCCACACACAGCACATGTCCCATCTCCCGGAGAACCATGACACAGCACATGTCCCATCTCCCGGAGTACCCTCACACAGCACATGTCCCATCTCCTGGATGACCCTCACACAGCACATGTCCCATCTCTCATAGGGGCTCACACAGCACATGTCCCATCTCCCGGAGGACCCTCGGCTGGCTGCTCTATGTATTTTTAAGTTCTTAATTTTTTTCTAAAACAATATTCTTATCTATGTTAATGTTACTGAGAAATACTAGTGTTATTAAATTCTAATAATTGAGCATGATCTTCAAGGGTGAAGACTGATGCAAAGTTCTCATTAATATTTCCGCCATACTCAGTGAGTACTTTGTAACCTGTCCTTGAACACCCTTCAGTGGCCCAACACAGTCTTTGATAGTTCTCTGACTCTTTACATAAATAGAAAAGGCTCTTCCCATGACTGCCACAGTTGCCTACAATTCTTATTCCAAATAACCTTTTTGCTGATCGAATAGCAGCTTCCGTTTTCTTTGTATTCAATGCTATTTATTTGAGTGTTAAATTTCTTTAATTTCTAGAGACATTTCTGGTTACATATTATTTGTCTTTGTACAGAGCCAGTCAGCCACCTTGGCCTTTTCTTACCACATTTCCATCTTTAGATTTTGGCTATGTTAGTTTTCCACATTTTAATTCTGAAATACCTTACATTTATATTCAACATCGGTCACATCACCACCGAGTAGGGTTGGCCAATTTACCTGTTGCAAGTCCTCTGCCATTTTGGAGAAGTTTGCCTTTCTGAAATGCGGTGCGAGTTGCAGGTTCTCAGTCACTTTGGTTCTCCTGGCCAATTGGGACCCTACAATGTGATCACTGTTGCCCAGATGTTCCCCCACACTGAGACCTAATGCGAGGTCAGGCTCACTACTAAACACCACATCCAATATATAATTTCCCCAAGTTACGTCATTAAAATTTTGAGTCAGGAAACAATCCTGTATATTTTCAATAAATAAGAACAGAAGAACATAAGAAATAGGAGCAGGAGTCGGCCATAAGGCCTCTTGAGCCTGCTCCGCCGTTCAATAATACCATGGCTGATCCGATCATGGACTCAGTTCCACTTCCCTGCCCGCTCCCCATAACCCCTTATCCCCTTATCGTTTAATTAAATTTAACATAGAAATAGACAGTTTCTTAATGTCCCAACTTCCACAGCTCTCTGAAGCAACAACTTCCACAGATTCACAACCATTTGAGAGCAGAAATTTCTCGTCATCTCAGTTCTAAATGGGCGGCCCCTTATTCTAAGTTCAAGCCATCTAGTTCTAGTCTCCAGCATCAGTGGAAACATCCTCTCTGGAACCACCTTGTCAAGCCCTGACATAATCTTATATGTTTTTATAAGATCACCTCTCATTCATAGAAACATAGAAAATCGGTGCAGGAGTAGGCCATTCGGCCCTTCGAGCCTGCAACACCATTCAATAAGATCATGGCTGATCACTCCCTCAGTACCCCTTTCCTGCTTTCTCTCCATACCCCTTGATCCCCTTAGCCGTAAGGGCCATATCTAACTCCCTCTTGAATATATCCAATGAACTGGCATCAACAACTGTCTGCGGCAGGGAATTCCCCAGTTGAACAACTCACTGAGTGAAGAAATGTCTCCTCATCTCAGTCCTAAATGGTCTACCCCTTATCCTAAGACTGTGTCGCCTGGTTCTGGACTTCCCTAACATTGGGAACATTCTATCCGCATCTATTCTGTCCTGTCAGAATCTTTTATGTTTCTATGAGATCCACTCTCATCCTTCTAAATTCCAATGTATAAAGGCCCAGGTGATTCAGTCTCTCCTCATATGTCAGTCCTGCCATCCCGGCAATCAGTCTGGTGAATCTTCGCTGCACTCCCGCAATAGCAAGAACGTCCTTCCGATTTGGAGACCAAAGCTGAACACAATATTCCAGGTGAGACCTCACCAAGGGCCTGTATAACTGCAGTAAGACCTCCCTGCTCCTATACTCAAATTCCCTAGCTATGAAGGCCAACATACCATTTGCCTTCTTCACCGCCTGCTGAACCTGCATGCCAACTTTCAATGACTGATGAACCATGACACCCAGGCCTCGTTGCACCTCCCCTTTTCCTAAACTGCCACCATTCAAATAATATTCTGTCTTCGCGTTTTTGCCCCAAAAGGGGATAACCTCACATTTATCCACATTATACTGCATCTGCCATGCATTTGCCCACCCACCTAACCTATCCAAGTCAACCTGCAATCTTTTAGCGTCCCCCTCACCGCTCACACTGCCAGCCACTTTAGTGTCATCTGCAAACTTGGAGATATTACACTAAATTTCTTCATCTAAATCATTGATGTATGTTGTAAAGAGCTGGGGTCCCAGCATTGAGCCCTACTGCACTCCACTGGTCACTGCCTGCCATTTAGAAAAGGACCCATTTATCCCGACTCTCTGCTTCCTGTCTGCCAACCAGTTCTCCATCCACGTCAGTACATTACCCCCAATACCATGTGCTTAGATGGTCTCTTGTGTGGGAACTTGTCAAAAGTCTTTTGAAAGTCCAAATACATGACTTCCACTGGTTCTCCCTTGGCCACTCTACAAGTTACATCCTCAAAAAATTGCAGAATATTTGTCAAGCATGATTTCCCTTCATAAATCCATTCTGACTTGGACCGATCCTGTCACTGCGTTCCAAATGCGCTGCTATTTTATCTTTAATAATTGATTCCAACAATTTCCCCACCACTGATGTCAGGCTAACTGGTCTGTAATTACACGCTTTCCCTCTCCCTCCCTTTTTAAAAAATGGTGTTACATTAGCTACCCTCCAGTCCATAGGAACTGATCCAATGTCGATAGATTGTTGGAAAATGATCACCAATGAATCTACTATTTCTAGGGCCACTTCCTTAAGTACTCTGGGTTGCAGACTATCAGGCCCCGGGGATTTATCGGACTTCAATCCCATCAATTTCCCTAACACAATGTCCAACCTAATATGGATATCCTTCAGTTCCTCCTTCTCACTAGGCACTCTGTCCACTAGTACTTCCAGAAGGTTATTTGTGTCTTCCTTCGTGAAGACAGAACCGAAGTATTTGTTCAATTGGTTTGCCATTTCTTTGTTCCTCATTATAAATTCACCTGAATCCGACTGCAAGGGACCTACGTTTGTCTTCACTAATCTTTTTCTCTTCACATATTTAAATAAGCTTTTGCAGTCAGTTTTTATGTTCCCGGCAAGCTTCTCCTCATACTCAATTTCCCCCTTCTTAATTAAACCCTTTGTCCTCCTCTGCTGAATTCTAAATTTCTCCCAGTCCTCAGGTTTGCTGCTATTTCTGGCCAATTTATGAGCCACTTTCCTGGATTTAACACTATCCTTAATTTCCTTTGTTAGCCACGGTTGAGCCACCTTCCCAGTTTTATTTTTACTCCAGACAGGGATGCACAATTGCTGAAGTTCATCCATGTGATAGAAACATAGAAACATAGAACATAGGTGCAGGAGTAGGCCATTCGGCCCTTCGAGCCTGCACCACCATTCAATATGATCATGGCTGATCATGCAACTTCAGTATCCCATTCCTGCCTTCTCTCCATACCCCTTGATCCCTTTAGCCGTAAGGGCCACATCTAACTCCCTTTTGAATATATCTAACGAACCGGCATCAACAACTCCTTGCGGTAGGGAATTCCACAGGTTCACAACTCTCTGAGCGAAGAAATTTCTCCCCATCCCGGACCCAAATGGCCCACCCCCCATCCTTAGGACTGTGTCCCCTGGTTCTGGACTTCCCCAACATGGGGAACATTCTTCCTGCATCTAACCTGTCCAGTCCCATCAGAATTTTATATGCTTCTATAACCCTTTAAGTATAATTTGCCAGTCTATTCGAGCCAATTCACGCCTCCAACCACCGAAGTTATTTTTCCTTAAGTTCAGGACCTTAGTTTCTGTATTACCTGTGTCACTCTCCATCATAATAAAGAATTCTACCATGTTATGATCACTCTTCCCCAAGGGATCTCGCCCAACAACATTGCTAATTAGTCCCTTCTCATTACATATCACCCAGTCTAGGATGGTCAGCTCCCTAGTTGGTTCCTCGACATATTGGTCTAGAAAACTATCCCTAATACACTCCAGGAAATCCTCCTCCACCGCATTGCTACCGGTTTGGTTAACCCAAACTACTATTGTTTGGCGGTCTGTGCACAACTCCCTCTAGCGTTTTCTGCCTTTTGGTATTCCGTAGCTCCTCCCATACCGATTCCACATCATCGAAGCAAATGTCCTTTCTTACTATTGCATTAATTTAAGCTTTACCTAACAATGCCACCCTGCCTCATTTCCCTTTCTGTCTACCCTTCCTAAATGTTGAATACCACTGGATGTTTAGTTCCCAGACTTGGTCACCCTGGAGCCATGTCTCCGTGATGCCAATTGCACATACCAGTTAATTGCTATCTGCGCATTTAATTCGTCCACCTAATTCCGAATACTCCTCGCATTGAGGCACAGAGCCTTCAGTCTTGTCTTTCTAACACACTTTGCCCCTTTAGAATTTTGTTGTAATGTGGCCCTTTTTGCCTTAGGTTTCTCTGCCCTCCACTTTTACTTTTCTTCTTTCTATCTATCTTTTGCTTCTGCCCCCATTCTACTTCTCTCTGTCTCCCTGCATAGGGTCCCATCCCCCTGCCATATTAGTTTAACTCCACCCCAACAGCACGAGCAAACACTTCCCCTGTGACATTGGTTCCAGCCCTGCCCAGGTGCAAACCGTCCAGTTTGTACTGGTCCCACCTCCTCCAGAACCGGTTCCAATGTCCCAGGAATTTGAATCCCTCCCTTTTGTACCACTCCTCAAGCCACGTATTCATCTGAGCTATCCTGAGATTCCTACTCTGACTAGCACGTGGCACTGGTAGCAATCCTGAGATTACTACTTTTGAGGGAGCATTATTCTGTATTTAACCCATGTTGTACCTGTACTGGGAGTGTTTGATGGGACAGTGTAGAGGGAGCTTTATTCTGTATCTAACCCGTGCTGTACCTGCCTGGGAGTGTTTGATGGGACAGTGTAGAGGGAGCTTTATTCTGTATCTAACACGTGCTGTACCTGCATTGGCAGTGTTTGATGGGACAGTGTATGGTGAGATTTATTCTGTATCTAACCCATGTTGTACCTGCACTGGGAGTATTTGATAGGTTAGTGTAGAGGGAGCCTTACTATGTTTGTAACCCATGTGGTAAGTGTCCTGAAATTGTTTAATGGGGCACTGTAGAGGGAGCTTCACTCAGCATATAACCTCTGCTGTATGTGTTTGGGAATGTTTGATGGGACAGTATAAAGGGAGCTTTACTCTGAACCTAACCCGTGCTGTACCTGCCCTGGGAGTGTTTGATGGGACAGTGTAGATGGAGCTTTACTCTGTATCTAACCCTTGCTGTACCTGCCCTTGGAATTGGACAGTGCAGAGGGAGGTTTACATTGTATCCAACCCATGCTGTATTTGCCCCTGGGAGTGTTTAGTGGGACAGTGCAGAAGGAGCTTTCCTCTATATCCAACGCGTGATGTACCTGGCTGAGTGTTTGATGGGGCGGTTTCGAGTGAGCTTTACTCTGTATCTAACCCAGGCTGCAACTTCCCTGGGGTTGTTGGTTTGACAGCATTGAGTGAGCTTTACTCTATATCTAACCCTTGCTGTACCTGCTCTGGGAGTGTTTGATGGGACAGTGTAGAGGGAGCTTTACTCTGTATCTAACCCGTGCTGTACCTGCTCTGGGAGTGTTTGATGGGACAGTGTAGAGGGAGCTTTACTCTGTATCTAACCCCCTGTACCTGCCCTGGGAGTGTTTGATGGGACGGTGTAGAGGGAGCTTTACTCTGTATCTAACCCCCTGTACCTGACCTGGGAGTGTTTGATGGGACAGTGTAGAGGGAGCTTTACTCTGTATCTAACCCGTGCTGTAGCTGCTCTGGGAGTGTTTCATGAGACAGTGTAGAGGGAGTTTTACTCCGTATATAACCCGTGCTGTAACTGCTCTGGAAGTGGTGATGTGAACCGAGCTGTGTCCATTCTCATTTTTGTTGAAGATGTTGGATCTTCTCCCCTGTTTGGACTTTCAGCCATGGTGGTGACAGACGTTCCCAGGTTCTGGTGCTCTGTAATAAATATATTAATAGGAGGGTAAGAGGGAAATATTAAAATGGGTAGGAGGACATTGCCTTGTTAAACATGATGCCAAGTCCCTCCTCCCCCACCAGGTCAACAGCGGTTAGCTCTGGGATCGAGCATTTCCCGAGTGTTGCGATCAACTCTCCACATCAGGTGTGACAGAGACAGCCTCCCAGTAAATCCAGTGAGTCCCACTGATCTCCACAACCCAGTTCCAGACGGGCTCCCGTCGGCCCAGACTCCGCACTGGGAGCACCCATTGGTGAGATTTACTCACAGTGTAGGCCCAAACCATTATTCCCAAGGTAGGGAAAATTCAGCAGGGAAATGTGGAGCGGGTGATCATTGATGAATTAAATGATCCTTCACTCAATTTTACATAGTCTAGCATAAGAACATAAGAAATAGGAGGAGTAGGCCATCTGGCCCCTCAAGCCTGCTCCGCCATTTAATGGCTGTATTGTATTATTTATATTCACAGATGTGTGTTTAATATTTTTGAGTTGGGATATTAAATTATGGCATTTTATGACTATTATATCTATCTGCATACACAACATATAGCTGGGTGTAATTCCTCTGGTCTCTATGGGCAGTGATATTGTCCGTGTATTCAGGGAGATGTGACCTGGTTGCTGCTTCTATTTGAACATATTGACCATATCTCATGGTGTCAGCACCTGACTAATGAACTCCACTGGGCGGGCCACATTATTCACATGCCTGACACAAGACTCCCAAAGCAAGCGCTCGACTCGGAACTCCTTCACGGCTACCGAACCCAAGGTGGACGGAGGAAACGTTTCAAGGACAACCTCAAAGTGTCCTTGATGAAATGCAACATCACCATCGACACCTGGGAGCCCCTGGCCAAAGAACGCCCTAAGTGGAGGAATGCATCCGGGAGGATATTGAGCACCTCGAGTCTCGTTGCTAAGAGCAAGCAGAAATCCAGCTCATGTAGCGGAAGGAGCGTGCGGCAAACCAGTCCCACCCACCCTTTCCCTCAACCACTGTCTGTCCCACCTGTGACAGAGATTGTGGTTCTCATATTGGACTCACTTTTAGAGTGGAAGCAAGTTTTCGTCGATTCTGACGGACTGCCTGCGATGATGAAGAATGAGCACTTTAGGGGGTGAGGACATTTCCCACTGTCCCACTGATAACGTAATGTAGAATGCATTGTGTACCTTCACAGTCAGGGGATACATAACATTGATTTGTTTCATTATCTTTAGGTGTATTACAATCTCAAAACACCATAAATATATTATTGGTAGAGTTAGCTGATGTTTTAGACTCACAATTCTCCACTTGTGCGTGCGCAGAAATGAGCAACAGGGTTTTGGATATGTGCAAGTTTACGGAGGGTGTAAGAAGGGAGGCCGGCCAGGAGAATGATGGAATATTCAAGTCCAGAGGTAACAAAGGCAAAGATAAGGTTTTCAGCAATAGATGGTTCACCTGCTGTTGTTCTTCAGTCTGCAACCCCTGTTCTCTTCCAGCTGCAGACCTTTTTCTATCACTCCATCATTTACACGAGATCTAATTATGCGAGACAGAAAATTAGATAAATATTGATAAACTGACGTGGATTGGGACTCCCTCTGTCCTTTTTCCCTTGTCCATCCCCAGGACCAGTGTGTATCTGAGTCAATGGGACTCTCTCTGACCTTTCTCCCCAGTCTATCCCCAGGACCAGTGTGTATCTGAGTCAATGGGATTCTCTCAGAACTTTCTCCCCAGTCTATCCCCAGGACCAGTTTGTATCTGACTCAATGGGACTCTCTCTGAACTTTCTCCCCAGTCTATCCCCAGGACCAGTGTGTATCCGAGTCAACGGGACTCTCTCTGACCTTTCTCCCCAGTCTATACCCAGCACCAGTGTGTATCTGAGTCAATGGGATTCTCTCTGAAATTTCTCCCAGTCTATCACCAGAACCAGTGTGTATCTGAGTCAATGGGACTCTCTCTGAGCTTTCTCCATAGTCTATCCCCAGGACCAGTGTGCATCTGAGTCAATGGCACTCTCTCTGACCTTTCTCCACAGTCTATCCCCAGGACCAATGTGTATCTGAGTCAATGGGACTCTCTCTGACATTCTCCCCAGTCTATCCCCAGGACCAGTGTCTATCTGAGTCAATGGGACTCTCTCTGACATTTCTCCCCAGTCTATCACCAGGACCATTGTGTATCTGAGTCAATGGGACTCTCTCTGACCTTTCTCCCCAGTCTATCCCCAGGACCAGTGTGTATCTGAGTCAATGGGACTCTCTCTGACCTTTCTCCACAGTCTATCCGTAGGACCAGTGTGTATCTGAGTCAATGGGACTCTCTCTGAACTTTCTCCCCAGTCCCCCAGGACCAGTGTGTGTCTGAGTCAATGGGACTCTCTCTGACCTTTCTCCCCAGTCCCACAGGACCAGTGTGTATCTGAGTCAATGGGTCTCTCTCTGATCTTTCTCCCCAGTCTATCCCCAGGACCAGTGTGTACCTGAGTCAATGGGACTCTCTCTGACCTTTCTCCCCAAACCCCCAGGACCAGTGTGTATCTGAGTCAATGCGACGCTCTGACCTTTCTCCCCAGTCTATCCCCTGGACCAGTGTTTATCTGAGTCAATGGGACACTCTCTGACCTTTCTCCCCAGTCTATCCGCAGGATAAGTGTGTATCTGAGTCAAGGGGACTCTGTCTTACAATTCTCCCCAGTCTATCCCCAGGACCAGTGTGCTTCTGAGTAAATGGGACTCTCTATGACCTTTCTCCCCAGTCTATCCCCAGGACCAGTGTGTATCTGAGTCAATGGGACTCTCTCTGACCTTTCTCCCCAGTCTATCCCCAGGACCAGTGTTTATCTGAGTCAATGGGACTCTCTCTGACCTTTCTCCCCAGTATATCCCCCAGGACCAGTGTGTATCTGAGTCAATGGGACTCTCTGATCTTTCTCCCAAGTCTATCCCCAGGACCAGTTTTTATCTGAGTCAATGGGACTCTCTCTGACCTTTCTCCCCAGTCTATCCCCTGGACCAGTGTTTATCTGAGTCAATGGGACACTCTCTGACCTTTCTCCCCAGTCTATCCGCAGGATAAGTGTGTATCTGAGTCAAGGGGACTCTGTCTTACAATTCTCCCCAGTCTATCCCCAGGACCAGTGTGCTTCTGAGTAAATGGGACTCTCTATGACCTTTCTCCCCAGTCTATCCCCAGGACCAGTGTGTATCTGAGTCAATGGGACTCTCTCTGACCTTTCTCCCCAGTCTATCCCCAGGACCAGTGTTTATCTGAGTCAATGGGACTCTCTCTGACCTTTCTCCCCAGTATATCCCACAGGACCAGTGTGTATCTGAGTCAATGGGACTCTCTGATCTTTCTCCCAAGTCTATCCCCAGGACCAGTTTTTTATCTGAGTCAATGGGACTCTCTCTGACCTTTCTCCCCAGTCTATCCCCAGGACCAGTGTGCATCTGAGTCAATGGGTCTCTCTCTGACCTTTCTCCCCAGTCCCCCAGCAACAGAGTGTATCTGAGTCAACGGGACACTCTCTGACCTTTCTCCCCAGTCCCCCAGGACCAGAGTGTATCTTAGTCAATGGGACTCTCTGACCTTTCTCCCCAGTCTATCGCCAGGACCAGTGTGTATCTGAGTCAATGGGACTCTCTCTGACCTTTCTCCCCAGTCTATCCCCAGGACCAGTGTGTATCTGAGTCAATGGGACTCTCTCTGAACTTTCTCCCCAGTCTATCCCCAGGACCAGTGTGTATCTGAGTCAATAGGACTCTCTCCGACCTTTCATCCCAGTCTATCGCCAGGACCAGTGTGTATCGGAGTCAATGGGACTCTCTCTGACCTTTCTCCCCAGTCAATCCTCAGGACCAGTGTGTATCTGAGTCAATGGGACTCTCTCTGACATTTCTCCACAGTCTATCCCCAGGGCCAGTGTGTATCTGTGTCAGTGAGACTCTCTCTGACATTTCTCCCCAGTCTATACCCAGGACCAGTGTGTATCTGAGTCAATGGGACTCTCTCTGACCTTTCTCCCCAGTCTATCCCCAGAACCAGTGTGTATCTGAGTCAATGGGACTCTCTCTGACCTTTCTCCCCAGTCTATCCCCAGGGCCAGTGTGTATCTGAGTCAATGGGACTCTCTCCGACCTTTCTCCCCAGTCTATCACCAGGATCAGTGTGTATCTGAGTCAATGGGACTCTCTCTGAACTTTCTCCCCAGTCTATCCCCAGGACCAGTGTGTATCTGAGTCAATGGGACTCTCTCTGACCTTTCTCCACAGTCTATCCCCAGGACCAGTGTGCATCTGAGTCAATGGGACTCTCTCTGACATTCTCCCCAGTCTATCCCCAGGACCAGTGTGTATCTGAGTCAATGGGACTCTCTCTGACCTTCCACCCCATTCTATCCCGAGGACCAGTGTGTATCTGAGTCAATGGGAATCTCTCTGACCTTTCTCCCCAGTCTATACCCAGGACCAGTGTGTACCTGAGTCAATGGGACTCTCTCTGAACTTTCTCCCCAGTCCCCCAGGACCAGTGTGTATCTGAGTCAATGGGACTCTCTCTGACCTTTCTCCCCTGTCTATTCCCAGGACCAGTGTGTAGCTGAGTCAATGGGACTCTCTCTGACATTTCTCCCCAGTCTCTCCCCTGGACCAGTGTGCATCTGAGTCAATGGGACTCTCTCTGACCTTTCTCCCCAGTCTATCCCCAGGACCAGTGTTTATCTGAGTCAATGGGACTCTCTCTGACCTTTCTCCCCTGTCCCCCAGGACCAATGTGTATCTGAGTCAATGGGACACTCTCTGACCTTTCTCCCCAGTCTATCCGCAGGACAAGTGTGTATCTGGGTCAATGGGACTCTCTCTTTCAATTCTCCCCAGTCTCTCCCCAGGACCAGTGTGTATCTGAGTAAATGGGACTCTCTACGACCTTTCTCCCCAGTCTATCCCCAGGACCAGTGTGTATCTGAGTCAATGGGACTCTCTCTGAGCTTTCTCCCCAGTCTATCCCCAGGACCAGTGTTTATCTGAGTCAATGGGACTCTCTCTGACCTTTCTCCCCAGTATATCCCCCAGGACCAGTGTGTATCTGAGTCAATGGGACTCTCTGACCTTTCTCCCCAGTCTATCCCCAGGACCAGTTTTTATCTGCGTCAATGGGACTCTCTCTGACCTTTCTCCCCAATCTATCCCCCAGGACCAGTGTGTATCTGAGTCAATGAGACTCTCTGACCTTTCACCCAATCTATCCCCAGGACCAGTTTTTATCTGATTCAATGGGACTCTCTCTGACCTTTCTCCCCTGTCTATCCCCAGGACCAGTATGTATCTGAGTCAATGGGTCTCTCTCTGACCTTTCTCCCCAGTCCCCCAGCAACAGATTGTATCTGAGTCAACGGCACTCTCTCTGACCTTTCTCCCCAGTCCCCCAGGACCAGAGTGTATCTTAGTCAATGGTACTCTCTGATCTTTCTCCCCAGTCTATCGCAAGGACCAGTGTGTATCTGAGTCAATGGGACTCTCTCTGACCTTTCTCCCCAGTCGATCCCCAGGACCAGTGTGTATCTGAGTCAATGGGACTCTCTCTGACCTTTCTCCCCTGTCAATCCCCAGGACCAGTGTGTATCTGAGTCAATGGGACTCTCTCTGACCTTTCTCCCCAGTCTATCCCCAGTACCAGTGTGTATCTGAGTCAATGGGACTCTCTCTGACCTTTCTCCCCAGTCTATCCACAGGACCAGTGTGTATCTGAGTCAATGGGACTCTCTCTGACCTTTCTCCCCAGTCAATCCCCAGGACCAGTGTGTATCTGAGTCAATGGGACTCTCTCTGACATTTCTCCCCTGTCTATCCCCAGGACCAGTGTGTATCTGAGTCAATGGGACTCTCTCTGACATTTCTCCCCAGTCTATCCCCAGGACCAGTGTGTATCCGAGTCAATGGGACTCTCTCTGACCTTTCTCCCCAGTCTATCCCCAGGGCCAGTGTGTATCTGAGTCAATGGGAATCTCTCTGACCTTTCTCCCCAGTCTATCCCTCGGACCAGTGTGTATCTGATTCAATGGGACTCTCTGACCTTTCCCCCCAGTCTATCCCCAGGACCAGTGTGTATCTGAGTCAATGGGACTCTCTCTGACCTTTCTCCCCAGTCTATCCCCAGGGCCAGTGTGTATCTGAGTCAATGGGACTCTCTCTGACATTTCTCCCCAGTCCCCCAGGACCAGTGTGTATCTGAGTCAAAGGGACTCTCTCTGACATTTCTCCCCTGTCTATTCCCAGGACCAGTGTGTATCTGAGTCAATGGGACTCTCTCTGAACTTTCTCCCCAGTCTCTACCCTGGACCAGTGTGCATCTGAGTCAATGGGACTCTCTCTGACCTTTCTCCCCAGTCTATCCCCAGGACCAGTGTGTACCTGAGTCAAAGGGACTCTCTCTGACCTTTCTCACCAGTCCCCCAGGACCAGTGTATATCTGAGTCAATGGGACTCCCTCTGATCTTTCTCCCCAGTATATCCCCCAGGACCAGTGTGTACCTGAGTCAATGGGACTCTCTCTGGCCTTTCTCCCGAGTCCCCCAGGACCAGTGTGTATCTCAGTCAATGGTACTCTCTCTGACCTTTCTCCCCAGACCCCCAGGACCAGTGCATATCTGAGTCAATCGGACTATCTGACCTTTCTCCCCAGTCTATCCCCAGGACCAGTGTGTATCTGAGTCAATGGCACTCCCTCTGAGCTTTCTCCCCAGTCTGTCCCCAGGACCATTGTTTATCTGAGTCAATGGGACTCTCTCTGACCTTTCTGCCCAGTATATCTCCCAGGAGCAGTGTGTATCTGAGTCAATGAGAGTCTCTGACCTTTCTCCCCATTCTATCCCCAGGACCAGTTTTTTTCTGAGATAATGGGACTCGCTGTGACCTATCTCCCCAATCTATCCCCCAGGACCAATTTGTATCTGAGTCAATGGGACTCTCTCTGATCTTTCTCCCCAGTCTATCCCCAGGACCAGTGTGTATCTGAGTCAATGGGATTCTCTCTGACCTTTCTCCCCAGTACCCCAGGACCGGAGTGTATCTGAGTCAATGGGACTCTCTCTGAACTTTCTTCCCAGTCTAGCCCCAGTACCAGTGTGTATCTGAGTCAATGGGACTCCATCTGAAGTTTCTTCCCAGTCTAGCCCCAGGACCAGTGTTTATCTGAGTCAATGGCACTCTCTCGGACCTTTCTCCCCAGTCTATCTCCAGGACCAGTGTGTATCTGAGTCAATGGGACTCTCTGACCTTTCCCCCCAATCTATCCCCAGGACCAGTGTGTATCTGAGTCAATGGGGCTCTCTCTGACCTTTCTCCCCAGTCTATCCCCAGGACCAGTGTGCACTTGAGTCAATGGGACTCTCTCTGAACATTCTCACCAGTCCCGCTGGACCAGTGTATATCTGAGTCAATGGGACTCTCTCTAATCTTTCTCCCCAGTCCCCCAGGACCAGTGTGTACCTGAGTCAATGGGACTCTCTCTGACCTTTCTCCCCAGTCCCCCAGGACCAATGTGTATCTGAGTCAATGGTACTCTCTCTGACCTTTCTCCCCAGACCCCCAGGACCAGTGTGTATCTTAGTCAATGGGACTCTCTGAACTTTCTCCCTAGTCTATCCCCAGGACCAGTGTGTATCTGAGTCAATGGGACTCTCTCTGACCTTTCTACCAAGTCCCCCAGGACCAGTGTGTATCTGAGTCAATGGGACTCTCTCTGACCTTTCTCCCCAGTCTGTCCCCAGGACCATTGTTTATCTGAGTCAATGGGACTCTTTGACATTTCTGCCCAGTATATCTCCCAGGACCAGTGTGTATCTGAGTCAATGAGACTCTCTGACCTTTCTCCCCATTCTATCCCCAGGACCAGTTTTTATCTGAGTCAATGGGACGCTCTCTGACCTTTCTCCCCAGTCTATCTCCAGGACCAATGTGTATCTGAGTCAATGGGACTCTCTCTGACCTTTCTGCCCAGTCTATCCCCAGGACCAGTGTGTATCTGAGTCAATGGGACTCTCTCTGACCTTTTTTCCCAGTACCCCAGGACCAGAGTGTATCTGAGTCAATGGGACTCTCTCTGACCTTTCTCCCCAGACCCCCAGGACCAGAGTGTATCTGAGTCAATGGGACTCTCTGACCTTTCTCCCCAGTCTATCCCAGGACCAGTGTGTATCTGAGTCAATGGGACTCTCTCTGACCTATCTCCCCAGTCTATCCCCAGGAACAGTGTGTATCTGAGTCAATGGGACTCTCTCTGACCTTTCTCCCCAGTCTATCCCCAGGACCAGTGTGTATCTGAGTCAATGGGACTCTCTCTGACCTTTCTCCACAGCCTATCCCCAGGACCAGTGTGTATCTGAGTCAATGGGACTCTCTCTGACGTTTCTTCCCAGTCTATCCCCAGGTCCAGTATGTATCTGAGTCAATGGGACTCTCTCTGACCTTTCTCCCCAGTCTATCCCCAGGAACAGTGTGTATCTGAGTCAATGGGACTCTCTCTGACCTTTCTCCCCAGTCTATCCCCAGGACCAGTGTGTATCTGAGTCAATGGGACTCTCTCTGACCTTTCTCCACAGCCTATCCCCAGGACCAGTGTGTATCTGAGTCAATGGGACTCTCTCTGACGTTTCTTCCCAGTCTATCCCCAGGGCCAGTATGTATCTGAGTCAATGGGACTCTCGCTGACCTTTCTCCCCAGTCTATCCCCAGGACCAGTGTTTATCTGAGTCAATGGGACTCTCTCTGACCTTTCTCCACAGCCTATCCCCAGGACCAGTGTGTATCTGAGTCAATGGGACTCCATCTGAAGTTTCTTCCCAGTCTAGCCCCAGGACCAGTGTTTATCTGAGTCAATGTGACTCGCTCGGACCTTTCTCCCCAGTCTATCCTTAGGATCAGTGTGTATCTGAGTCAATGGGACTCTCTCTGACCTTTCTCCCCAGTTTCTCCCCAGGACCAGTGTGTATCTGAGTCAATGGGACTCTCTGACCTTTCCCCCCAATCTATCCCCAGGACCAGTGTGTATCTGAGTCAATGGGGCTCTCTCTGACCTTTCTCCCCATTCTATCCCCAGGACCAGTGTGTACCTGAGTCAATGGGACTCTCTCTGAACTTTCTCACCAGTCCCGCAGGACCAGTGTATATCTGAGTCAATGGGACTCTCTCTAATCTTTCTCCCCAGTCAATCCCAAGACCAGTGTGTACCTGAGTCAATGGGACTCTCTCTGACCTTTCTCACCAGACCCCCAGGACCAGTGTGTATCTTAGTCAATGGGACTCTCTGACCTTTCTCCCCAGTCTATCCCCAGGACCAGTGTGTATCTGAGTCAATGGGACTCTCTCTGACCTTTCTCCCAAGTCCCCCAGGACCAGTGTGTATCTGAATCAATGGGACTCTCTCTGACCTTTCTCCCCAGTCTGTCCCCAGGACCATTGTTTATCTGAGTCAATGGGACTCTCTCTGACCTTTCTCCCCAGTCTATCCCCAGGACCAGTGTGTATCTGAGTCAATGGGACTCTCTCTGACCTTTCTCCCCAGTACCCCAGGACCAGAGTGTATCTGAGTCAATGGGACTCTCTGACCTTTCTCCCCAGTCTATCCCAGGACCAGTGTGTATCTGAGTCAATGGGACTCTCTCTGACCTTTCTCCCCAGTCTATCCCCAGGAACAGTGTGTATCGGAATCAATGGGACTCTCTCTGACCTTTCTCCCCAGTCTATCCCCAGGACCATTGTTTATCTGAGTCAATGGGACTCTCTCTGACCTTTCTCCCCAGTCTATTCCCAGGACCAGTGTGTATCTCAGTCGATGGGACTCCATCTGAAGTTTCTTCCCAGTCTAGCCCCAGGACCAGTGTTTATCTGAGTCAATGTGACTCGCTCGGACCTTTCTCCCCAGTCTATCCTTAGGATCAGTGTGTATCTGAGTCAATGGGACTCTCTCTGACCTTTCTCCCCAGTCTCTCCCCAGGACCAGTGTGTATCTGAGTCAATGGGACTCTCTGACCTTTCCCCCCAATCTATCCCCAGGACCAGTGTGTATCTGAGTCAATGGGGCTCTCTCTGACCTTTCTCCCCAGTCTATCCCCAGGACCAGTGTGTACCTGAGTCAATGGGACTCTCTCTGAACTTTCTCACCAGTCCCGCAGGACCAGTGTATATCTGAGTCAATGGGACTCTCTCTAATCTTTCTCCCCAGTCAATCCCAAGACCAGTGTGTACCTGAGTCAATGGGACTCTCTCTGACCTTTCTCACCAGACCCCCAGGACCAGTGTGTATCTTAGTCAATGGGACTCTCTGACCTTTCTCCCCAGTCTATCCCCAGGACCAGTGTGTATCTGAGTCAATGGGACTCTCTCTGACCTTTCTCCCAAGTCCCCCAGGACCAGTGTGTATCTGAATCAATGGGACTCTCTCTGACCTTTCTCCCCAGTCTGTCCCCAGGACCATTGTTTATCTGAGTCAATGGGACTCTCTCTGACCTTTCTCCCCAGTCTATCCCCAGGACCAGTGTGTATCTGAGTCAATGGGACTCTCTCTGACCTTTCTCCCCAGTACCCCAGGACCAGAGTGTATCTGAGTCAATGGGACTCTCTGACCTTTCTCCCCAGTCTATCCCAGGACCAGTGTGTATCTGAGTCAATGGGACTCTCTCTGACCTTTCTCCCCAGTCTATCCCCAGGAACAGTGTGTATCGGAATCAATGGGACTCTCTCTGACCTTTCTCCCCAGTCTATCCCCAGGACCATTGTTTATCTGAGTCAATGGGACTCTCTCTGACCTTTCTCCCCAGTCTATTCCCAGGACCAGTGTGTATCTCAGTCGATGGGACTCTCTCTGACCTTTCTCCACAGCCTATCCAAAGGACCAGTGTGTATCTGAGTCAATGGGACTCTCTCTGACGTTTCTTCCCAGTCTATCCCCAGGGCCAGTATGTATCTGAGTCAATGCGACTCTCTGACCTTTCCCCCCAATCTATCCCCAGGACCAGTGTGTATCTGAGTCAATGGGACTCTCTCTGACCTTTCTCCCCAGTCCCCCAGGACCACTGTGTATCTGAGTCAATGGGACTCCCTCTTACTTTTCTCCCCAGTCTATCCCCAGGACCAGTGTGTATCTGAGTAAATGGGACTCTCTCTGACCTTTCTCCCCAGTCTATCCCCAGGACCAGTGTGTATCTGAGTCAATGGGACTCTCTCTGACCTTTCTCCCCAGTCTATCCCCAGGACGAGAGTGTATCTGAGTCAATGGGACTCTCTCTGATCTTTCACCCCAGTCCCCCAGGACCAGTGTGTATCTGAGTAAATGGGACTCTCTGACCTTTCTCCCCAGTCTATCCCCAGGACCAGTGTGTATCTGAGTCAATGGGACTCTCTCTGACCTTTCTCCCCAGTCTATCCCCAGGACGAGAGTGTATCTGAGTCAATGGGACTCTCTCTGATCTTTCACCCCAGTCCCCCAGGACCAGTGTGTATCTGAGTAAATGGGACTCTCTGACCTTTCTCCCCAGTCTATCCCAGGACCAGTGTGTATCTGAGTCAATGGGACTCTCTCTGACCTTTCTCCCCAGTCTATCCCCAGGAACAGTGTGTATCTGAGTCAATGGGACTCTCTCTGACCTTTCTCCCCAGTCTATCCCCAGGACGAGTGTGTATCTGAGTCAATGGGAGTCTCTCTGACCTTTCTCCACAGCCTATTCCCAGGACCAGTGTGTATCTGAGTCAATGGGACTCTCTCTGACGTTTCTTCCCAGTCTATCCCCAGGGCCAGTATGTATCTGAGTCAATGGGACTCTCTCTGACCTTTCTCCCCAGTCTATCCCCAGGACCAGTGTGTATCTGAGTCAATGGGACTCTCTCTGACCTTTCTCCCCAGTCTATCCTTAGGATCAGTGTGTATCTGAGTCAATGGGACTCTCTCTGAACTTTCTCCCCAGTCTATCCCCAGGACCAGTGTGTATCTGAGTCAATGCGACTCTCTGAGCTTTCCCCCCAATCTATCCCCAGGACCATTGTGTATTTGAGTCAATGGGACTCTCTCTGACCTTTCTCCCCAGTCTATCCCCAGGACCAGTGTGTATCTGAGTCAATGGGACTCTCTCTGAACTTTCTCCCCAGTCCCCCAGGACCAGTTTGTATCTGAGTCAATGGGACTCTCTCTGACCTTTCACACCAGTCTCTCCCCTGGACCAGTGTGTATCGGAATCAATGGGACTCTCTCTGACCTTTCTCCCCAGTCTATCCCCAGGACCAGTGTTTATCTGTTTCAATGGGACATTCTCTGTCCTTTCTCCTCAGTCTATCCGCAGGACCAGTGTGTATCTGAGTCAATGGGACTCTCTCTGACCTTTCTCCCCAGTCCCCCAGGACCAATGTGTATCTGAGTCAATGGGACTCCCTCTTACTTTTCCCCCCAGTCTATCCCCAGGACAAGTGTGTATCTGAGTAAATGGGACTCTCTCTGACCTTTCTCCCCAGTCTATCCCCAGGACCAGTGTATATCTGAGTCAATGGGACTCTCTCTGACCTTTCTCCCCATTCTATCCCCAGGACCAGTGTGTATCTGAGTCAATGGGACTCTCTCTGTCCTTTCTCCCCAGACCCCCAGGACCAGTGTGTATCTGAGTCAATGGGACTCTCTGACCTTTCTCCCCAGTCTATCACCAGGTCCAATGTGTATCTGAGTCAATGGGACTCTCTCTGACCTTTCTCCCCAGTCTATCACCAGGACCAGTGTGTATCTGAGTCAATGGGACTCTCTCTGACCTTTCTCACCAGTCCCCCAGGACCAGTGTGTAACTGAGTCAATGGGACACTCTGACCTTCCTCCCCAATCTATCCCCAAGACCAGAGTGTATCTGAGTCAATGGGACTCTCTCTGACCTTTCTCCCCAGTCTATCCCCAGGTCCAGTGTGTATCTGTGTCAATGGGACTCTCTCTGACCTTCCTCCCCAGTCTATCACCAGGACCAGTGTGTATCTGAGTCAATGGGACTCTCTCTGACCTTTCTCCCCAGTCCCCCAGGACCAGTGTGTATCTGAGTCAATGGGACTCTCTCTGACCTTTCTCCCCTGTCTATTCCCAGGACCAGTGTGTATCTGAGTCAATGGGACTCTCTCTGACATTTCTCCCCAGCCTCTCCCCAGGACCACTGTTTATCTGAGTCAATGGGACTCTCTCTGACCTTTCTCCCCAGTCGCCCAGGATCAGTGTGTATCTGAGTCAATGGGTCTCTCTCTGATCTTTATCCCCAGCCTATCCCCAGGCCCAGTGTGTATCTGAGTCAATGGGACTCACTCTGATCTTTCTCCCCAGACCCCAGAACCAGTGTGTATCTGAGTCAATGGGATTCTCTGACCTTTCTCCCCAGTCTATCCCCTGGACCAATGTTTATCTGAGTCAATGGGACACTCTCTGACCTTTCTCCCTAGTCTATCCGCAGGACAAGTGTGTATCTGAGTCAATGGGACTCTCTCTTACAATTCTCCCCAGTCTATCCCCAGGACCAGTGTGTATCTGAGTCAATGGGACTCTCTCTGACCTTTCTCCCCAGTCTATCCCCAGGACCAGTGTGTATCTGAGTCAATGGGACTCCCTCTGACCTTTCTCCCAAGTCTATCCTCAGGATCAGTGTGTATCTGAGTCAATGGGACTCTCTCTGACCTTTCTCCCCAGTCTATCCCCAGGACCAGTGTGTATCTGAGTCAATGGGACTCTCTCTGATATTTTTCCCCAGTCGCCCAGGACCAGTGTGTATCTGAGTCAATGGGTCTCTCTCTGATCTTTCTCCCCAGACCCCCAGGACCAGTGTGTATCTGAGTCAATGGGACTCTCTCTGATCTTTCTCCCCAGTCTATCCCCTGGACCAATGTTTATCTGAGTCAATGGGACACTCTCTGACCTTTCTCCCCAGTCTATCCGCAGGACAAGTGTGTATCTGAGTCAATGGGACTCTCTCTTACAATTCTCCCCAGTCTATCCCCAGGACCAGTGTGTATCTGAGTCAATGGGACTCTCTGACCTTTCTCCCTAGTCTGTCCCCAGGACCAGTTTTTTATCTGAGTCAATGGGACTCTCTCTGACCTTTCTCCCCAGTCTATCCCCAGGACCAGTGTTTATCTGAGTCAATGGGACTCTCTGATCTTTCTCCCCAGTCTATCCCCAGGACCAGTGTGTATCTGAGTCAATGGGACTCTCTCTGAACTTTCTCACCAGTCCCCCAGGACCAGTGTGTACCTGAGTCAATGGGACACTCTGACCTTCCTCCCCAATCTATCCCCAAGACCAGAGTGTATCTGAGTCAATGGGACTCTCTCTGACCTTTCTCCCCAGTCTATCCCCAGGGCCAGTGTGTATCTGTGTCAATGGGACTCTCTCTGACCTTCCTCCCCAGTCTATCACCAGGACCAGTGTTTATCTGTGTCAATGGGACTCTCTGACCTTTCCCACCAGTCTATCCCCAGGACCAGTGTGTATCTGAGTCAATGGGACTCTCTCTGACCTTTCTCCCCAGTCTATCCCCAGGACCAGTGTGTACCTGAGTCAATGGGACTCTCTCTGAACTTTCTCCCCAGTCCCCCAGGACCAGTGTGTATCTGAGTCAATGGGACTCTCTCTGACCTTTCTCCCCTGTCTATTCCCAGGACCAGTGTGTATCTGAGTCAATGGGACTCTCTCTGACATTTCTCCCCAGTCTCTCCCCGGGACCAGTGTGCATCTGAGTCAATGGGACTCTCTCTGACCTTTCTCCCCAGTCTATCCCCAGGACCACTGTTTATCTGAGTCAATGGGACTCTCTCTGACCTTTCTCCCCAGTCGCCCAGGACAAGTGTGTATCTGAGTCAATGGGTCTCTCTCTGATCTTTATCCCCAGCCTATCCCCAGGACCAGTGTGTACCTGAGTCAATGGGACTCTCTCTGATCTTTCTCCCCAGTCCCCCAGGACCAGTGTGTACCTGAGTCAATGGGACTCTCTCTGACCTTTCTCCCCAGTCCCCCAGGACCAGTGTGTATCTGAGTCAATGGGACTCACTCTGACCTTTCTCCCCAGACCCCAGAATCAGTGTGTATCTGAGTCAATGGGATTCTCTGACCTTTCTCCCCAGTCTATCCCCTGGACCAATGTTTATCTGAGTCAATGGGACACTCTCTGACCTTTCTCCCCAGTCTATCCGCAGGACAAGTGTGTATCTGAGTCAATGGGACTCTCTCTTACAATTCTCCCCAGTCTATCCCCAGGACCAGTGTGTATCTGAGTCAATGGGACTCACTCTGACCTTTCTCCCCAGTCTATCCCCAGGACCAGTGTGTATCTGAGTCAATGGGACTCCCTCTGACCTTTCTCCCAAGTCTATCCTCAGGATCAGTGTGTATCTGAGTCAATGGGACTCTCTCTGACCTTTCTCCCCAGTCTATCCCCAGGACCATTGTTTATCTGAGTCAATGGGACACTCTATGATCTTTTTCCCCAGTCGCCCAGGACCAGTGTGTATCTGAGTCAATGGGTCTCTCTCTGATCTTTCTCCCCAGACCCCCAGGACCAGTGTGTATCTGAGTCAATGGGACTCTCTCTGATCTTTCTCCCCAGTCTATCCCCTGGACCAATGTTTATCTGAGTCAATGGGACACTCTCTGACCTTTCTCCCCAGTCTATCCGCAGGACAAGTGTGTATCTGAGTCAATGGGACTCTCTCTTCAATTCTCCCCAGTCTATCCCCAGGACCAGTGTGTATCTGAGTCAATGGGACTCTCTGACCTTTCTCCCTAGTCTGTCCCCAGGACCAGTTTTTTATCTGAATCAATGGGACTCTCTCTGACCTTTCTCCCCAATCATTCCCCCAGGACCAGTCTGTATCTAAGTCAATGGGACTCTCTGACCTTTCTCCCCAGTCTATCCCCAGGACCAGTTTTTATCTGAGTCAATGGGACTCTCTCTGACCTTTCTCCCCAGTCTATCCCCAGGACCAGTGTGTATCTGAGTCAATGGGTCTCTCTCTGACCTTTCTCCCCAGTCCCCCAGCAACAGAGTGTATCTGAGTCAATGGGACCCTCTCTGACCTTTCTCCCCAGTCCCCCAGGACCAGTGTGTATCTGAGTCAATGGTACTCTCTCTGACCTTTCTCCCCAGACCCCCAGGACCAGTGTGTATCTGAGTCAATGGGACTCTCTGACCTTTCTCCCCAGTCTATCCCCAGGACCAGTATGTATCTGAGTCAATGGGACTCTCTCTTACCTTTCTCCCCAGTCTATCCCCAGGACGAGAGTGTATCTGAGTCAATGGGACTCTCTCTGATCTTTCACCCCAGTCCCCCAGGACCAGTGTGTATCTGAGTAAATGGGACTCTCTGACCTTTCTCCCCAGTCTATCCCCAGGACCAGTGTGTATCTGAGTCAATGGGACTCTCTCTGACCTTTCTCCCCAGTCTATCCCCAGGACGAGAGTGTATCTGAGTCAATGGGACTCTCTCTGATCTTTCACCCCAGTCCCCCAGGACCAGTGTGTATCTGAGTAAATGGGACTCTCTGACCTTTCTCCCCAGTCTATCCCAGGACCAGTGTGTATCTGAGTCAATGGGACTCTCTCTGACCTTTCTCCCCAGTCTATCCCCAGGAACAGTGTGTATCTGAGTCAATGGGACTCTCTCTGACCTTTCTCCCCAGTCTATCCCCAGGACGAGTGTGTATCTGAGTCAATGGGAGTCTCTCTGACCTTTCTCCACAGCCTATTCCCAGGACCAGTGTGTATCTGAGTCAATGGGACTCTCTCTGACGTTTCTTCCCAGTCTATCCCCAGGGCCAGTATGTATCTGAGTCAATGGGACTCTCTCTGACCTTTCTCCCCAGTCTATCCCCAGGACCAGTGTGTATCTGAGTCAATGGGACTCTCTCTGACCTTTCTCCCCAGTCTATCCTTAGGATCAGTGTGTATCTGAGTCAATGGGACTCTCTCTGAACTTTCTCCCCAGTCTATCCCCAGGACCAGTGTGTATCTGAGTCAATGCGACTCTCTGAGCTTTCCCCCCAATCTATCCCCAGGACCATTGTGTATTTGAGTCAATGGGACTCTCTCTGACCTTTCTCCCCAGTCTATCCCCAGGACCAGTGTGTATCTGAGTCAATGGGACTCTCTCTGAACTTTCTCCCCAGTCCCCCAGGACCAGTGTGTATCTGAGTCAATGGGACTCTCTCTGACCTTTCACACCAGTCTCTCCCCTGGACCAGTGTGTATCGGAATCAATGGGACTCTCTCTGACCTTTCTCCCCAGTCTATCCCCAGGACCAGTGTTTATCTGTTTCAATGGGACATTCTCTGTCCTTTCTCCTCAGTCTATCCGCAGGACCAGTGTGTATCTGAGTCAATGGGACTCTCTCTGACCTTTCTCCCCAGTCCCCCAGGACCAATGTGTATCTGAGTCAATGGGACTCCCTCTTACTTTTCCCCCCAGTCTATCCCCAGGACAAGTGTGTATCTGAGTAAATGGGACTCTCTCTGACCTTTCTCCCCAGTCTATCCCCAGGACCAGTGTATATCTGAGTCAATGGGACTCTCTCTGACCTTTCTCCCCATTCTATCCCCAGGACCAGTGTGTATCTGAGTCAATGGGACTCTCTCTGTCCTTTCTCCCCAGACCCCCAGGACCAGTGTGTATCTGAGTCAATGGGACTCTCTGACCTTTCTCCCCAGTCTATCACCAGGACCAATGTGTATCTGAGTCAATGGGACTCTCTCTGACCTTTCTCCCCAGTCTATCACCAGGACCAGTGTGTATCTGAGTCAATGGGACTCTCTCTGACCTTTCTCCCCAGTCTATCCCCAGGACCAGTGTTTATCTGAGTCAATGGGACTCTCTGATCTTTCTCCCCAGTCTATCCCCAGGACCAGTGTGTATCTGAGTCAATGGGACTCTCTCTGACCTTTCTCACCAGTCCCCCAGGACCAGTGTGTAACTGAGTCAATGGGACACTCTGACCTTCCTCCCCAATCTATCCCCAAGACCAGAGTGTATCTGAGTCAATGGGACTCTCTCTGACCTTTCTCCCCAGTCTATCCCCAGGACCAGTGTGTATCTGTGTCAATGGGACTCTCTCTGACCTTCCTCCCCAGTCTATCACCAGGACCAGTGTGTATCTGTGTCAATGGGACTCTCTGACCTTTCCCCCCAGTCTATCCCCAGGACCAGTGTGTATCTGAGTCAATGGGACTCTCTCTGACCTTTCTCCCCAGTCTATCCCCAGGACCAGTGTGTACCTGAGTCAATGGGACTCTCTCTGAACTTTCTCCCCAGTCCCCCAGGACCAGTGTGTATCTGAGTCAATGGGACTCTCTCTGACCTTTCTCCCCTGTCTATTCCCAGGACCAGTGTGTATCTGAGTCAATGGGACTCTCTCTGACATTTCTCCCCAGCCTCTCCCCAGGACCACTGTTTATCTGAGTCAATGGGACTCTCTCTGACATTTCTCCCCAGTCGCCCAGGATCAGTGTGTATCTGAGTCAATGGGTCTCTCTCTGATCTTTATCCCCAGCCTATCCCCAGGCCCAGTGTGTATCTGAGTCAATGGGACTCACTCTGACCTTTCTCCCCAGACCCCAGAACCAGTGTGTATCTGAGTCAATGGGATTCTCTGACCTTTCTCCCCAGTCTATCCCCTGGACCAATGTTTATCTGAGTCAATGGGACACTCTCTGACCTTTCTCCCTAGTCTATCCGCAGGACAAGTGTGTATCTGAGTCAATGGGACTCTCTCTTACAATTCTCCCCAGTCTATCCCCAGGACCAGTGTGTATCTGAGTCAATGGGACTCTCTCTGACCTTTCTCCCCAGTCTATCCCCAGGACCAGTGTGTATCTGAGTCAATGGGACTCCCTCTGACCTTTCTCCCAAGTCTATCCTCAGGATCAGTGTGTATCTGAGTCAATGGGACTCTCTCTGACCTTTCTCCCCAGTCTATCCCCAGGACCAGTGTGTATCTGAGTCAATGGGACTCTCTCTGATATTTTTCCCCAGTCGCCCAGGACCAGTGTGTATCCGAGTCAATTGGTCTCTCTCTGATCTTTCTCCCCAGACCCCCAGGACCAGTGTGTATCTGAGTCAATGGGACTCTCTCTGACCTTCCTCCCCAGTCTATCACCAGGACCAGTGCTTATCTGTGTCAATGGGACTCTCTGACCTTTCCCACCAGTCTATCCCCAGGACCAGTGTGTATCTGAGTCAATGGGACTCTCTCTGACCTTTCTCCCCAGTCTATCCCCAGGACCAGTGTGTACCTGAGTCAATGGGACTCTCTCTGAACTTTCTCCCCAGTCCCCCAGGACCAGTGTGTATCTGAGTCAATGGGACTCTCTCTGACCTTTCTCCCCTGTCTATTCCCAGGACCAGTGTGTATCTGAGTCAATGGGACTCTCTCTGACATTTCTCCCCAGTCTCTCCCCGGGACCAGTGTGCATCTGAGTCAATGGGACTCTCTCTGACCTTTCTCCCCAGTCTATCCCCAGGACCACTGTTTATCTGAGTCAATGGGACTCTCTCTGACCTTTCTCCCCAGTCGCCCAGGACAAGTGTGTATCTGAGTCAATGGGTCTCTCTCTGATCTTTATCCCCAGCCTATCCCCAGGACCAGTGTGTACCTGAGTCAATGGGACTCTCTCTGATCTTTCTCCCCAGTCCCCCAGGACCAGTGTGTACCTGAGTCAATGGGACTCTCTCTGACCTTTCTCCCCAGTCCCCCAGGACCAGTGTGTATCTGAGTCAATGGGACTCACTCTGACCTTTCTCCCCAGACCCCAGAATCAGTGTGTATCTGAGTCAATGGGATTCTCTGACCTTTCTCCCCAGTCTATCCCCTGGACCAATGTTTATCTGAGTCAATGGGACACTCTCTGACCTTTCTCCCCAGTCTATCCGCAGGACAAGTGTGTATCTGAGTCAATGGGACTCTCTCTTACAATTCTCCCCAGTCTATCCCCAGGACCAGTGTGTATCTGAGTCAATGGGACTCACTCTGACCTTTCTCCCCAGTCTATCCCCAGGACCAGTGTGTATCTGAGTCAATGGGACTCCCTCTGACCTTTCTCCCAAGTCTATCCTCAGGATCAGTGTGTATCTGAGTCAATGGGACTCTCTCTGACCTTTCTGCCCAGTCTATCCCCAGGACCAGTGTGTATCTGAGTCAATGGGACACTCTATGATCTTTTTCCCCAGTCGCCCAGGACCAGTGTGTATCTGAGTCAATGGGTCTCTCTCTGATCTTTCTCCCCAGACCCCCAGGACCAGTGTGTATCTGAGTCAATGGGACTCTCTCTGATCTTTCTCCCCAGTCTATCCCCTGGACCAATGTTTATCTGAGTCAATGGGACACTCTCTGACCTTTCTCCCCAGTCTATCCGCAGGACAAGTGTGTATCTGAGTCAATGGGACTCTCTCTTACAATTCTCCCCAGTCTATCCCCAGGACCAGTGTGTATCTGAGTCAATCGGACTCTCTGACCTTTCTCCCTAGTCTGTCCCCAGGACCAGTTTTTTATCTGAATCAATGGGACTCTCTCTGACCTTTCTCCCCAATCATTCCCCCAGGACCAGTCTGTATCTAAGTCAATGGGACTCTCTGACCTTTCTCCCCAGTCTATCCCCAGGACCAGTTTTTATCTGAGTCAATGGGACTCTCTCTGACCTTTCTCCCCAGTCTATCCCCAGGACCAGTGTGTATCTGAGTCAATGGGTCTCTCTCTGACCTTTCTCCCCAGTCCCCCAGCAACAGAGTGTATCTGAGTCAATGGGACCCTCTCTGACCTTTCTCCCCAGTCCCCCAGGACCAGTGTGTATCTGAGTCAATGGTACTCTCTCTGACCTTTCTCCCCAGACCCCCAGGACCAGTGTGTATCTGAGTCAATGGGACTCTCTGACCTTTCTCCCCAGTCTATCCCCAGGACCAGTATGTATCTGAGTCAATGGGACTCTCTCTTACCTTTCTCCCCAGTCTATCCCCAGGACCAGTGTGTATCTGAGTCAATGGGACTCTCTCTGAATTTTCTCCCCAATCTATCCCCAGAACCAGTGTGTTTCTGAGTCAATGGGACTCTCTCTGACCTTTCTCCCCAGTCCCCCAGGACCAGTGTGTATCTGAGTCAATGGGACTCTCTCTGACCTTTCTCCCCAGTCTATCCCCAGGACCAGTGTGTATCTGAGTCAATGGGACTCTCTCTGACCTTTCTCCCCAGTACCCCAGGACCAGAGTGCATCTGAGTCAATGGGACTCTCTCTGACCTTTCTCCCCAGACCCCCAGGACCAGGGTATATCTGAATCAATGGGACTCTCTCTGATCTTTCTCCCCAGTCGCCCAGGACCATTGTGTATCTGAGACAATGGGACTCTCTGACCTTTCTCCCCAGTCTATCCCAGGACCAGTGTGTATCTGAGTCAATGGGACTCTCTCTGACCTTTCTCCACAGCCTATCCCCAGGACCAGTGTGTATCTGAGTCAATGGGACTCTCTCTGACGTTTCTTCCCAGTCTAGCCCCAGGACCAGTGTGTATCCGAGTCAATGGGACTCTCTCTGACCTTTCTCCCCAGTCTATCCCCAGGACCAGTGTGTATCTGAGTCAATGGGACTCCCTCTGAACTTTCTCCCAAGTCTATCCTCAGGATCAGTGTGTATCTGAGTCAATGGGACTCTCTCTGACCTTTCTCCCCAGTCTATCCCCAGGACCAGTGTGTATCTGAGTCAATGGGACACTCTCTGATCTTTCTCCCCAGTCGCCAAGGACCAGTGTGTATCTGAGTCAATGGGTCTCTCTCTGATCTTTCTCCCCAGTCTATCCCCAGGACCAGTGTGTACCTGAGTCAATGGGACTCTCTCTGATCTTTCTCCCCAGTCCCCCAGGACCAGTGTGTACCTGAGTCAATGGGACTCTCTCTGACCTTTCTCCCCAGTCCCCCAGGACCAGTGTGTATCTGAGTCAATGGGACTCACTCTGACCTTTCTCCCCAGACCCACAGGACCAGTGTGTATCTGAGTCAATGGGATTCTCTGACATTTGTCCCCAGTCTATCCCCTGGACCAATGTTTATCTGAGTCAATGGGACACTCTCTGACCTTTCTCCCCAGTCTATCCGCAGGACAACTGTGTATCTGAGTCAATGGGACTCTCTCTTACAATTCTCCCCAGTCTATCTCCAGGACCAGTGTGTATCTGAGTAAATGGGACTCTCTCTGACCTTTCTCCCCAGTCTATCCCCAGGACCAGTGTGTATCTGAGTCAATGGGACTCTCTCTGACCTTTCTCCCCAGTCTATCCCCAGGACCAGTGTTTATCTGAGTCAATGGGACTCTCTCTGACCTTTCTCCCCAGTATATCCCCCAGGACCAGTGTGTATCTGAGTCAATGGGACTCTCTGACCTTTCTCCCTAGTCTATCCCCAGGACCAGTTTTTTATCTGAGTCAATGGGACTCTCTCTGACATTTCTCCTCAGTCTATCCCCAGGACCAGTGTGTATCTGAGTCAATGGGACTCTCTCTGACCTTTCTCCCCAGTCTATCCCCAGGACCAGTGTTTATCTGAGTAAATGGGACTCTCTCTGACATTTCTCCCCAGTATATCCCCCAGGACCAGTGTGTATCTGAGTCAATGGGACTCTCTGACCTTTCTCCCTAGTCTATCCCCAGTACCAGTTTTGATCTGAGTCAATGGGACTCTCTCTGACCTTTCTCCCCAATCTTTCCCCCAGGACCAGTCTGTATCTGAGTCAATGCGACTCTCTGACCTTTCTCCCCAGTCTATCCCCAGGACCAGTTTTTATCTGAGTCAATGGGACTCTCTCTGACCTTTCTCCCCAGTCTATCCCCAGGACCAGTGTGTATCTGAGTCAATGGGTCTCTCTCTGACCTTTCTCGCCAGTCCCCCAGCAACAGAATGTATCTGAGTCAATGGGACTCTCTCTGACCTTTTTCCCCAGTCTGTCCCCAGGACCATTGTTTATCTGAGTCAATGGGACTCTCTCTGACCTTTCTGCCCAGTATATCTCCCAGGACCAGTGTGTATCTGAGTCAATGAGACTCTCTGACCATTCTCCCCAGTCCCCCAGGACCAGTGTGTATCTGAGTCAATGGTACTCTCTCTGACCTATCTCCCCAGACCCCAAGGACCAGTGTGTATCTGAGTCAATGGGACTCTCTGACCTTTCTCCCCAGTCCCCCAGGACCAGTGTGTATCTGAGTCAATGGGACTCTCTCTGACCTTTCTCCCCAGTCTGTCCCCAGGACCATTGTTTATCTGAGTCAATGGGACTCTCTCTGACCTTTCTGCCCAGTATATCTCCCAGGACCAGTGTGTATCTGAGTCAATGAGACTCTCTGACCTTTCTCCCCATTCTATCCCCAGGACCAGTTTTTTACTGAGTCAATGGGACTCGCTGTGACCTTTCTCCCCAATCTATCCCCCAGGACCAATGTGTATCTGAGTCAATGGGACTCTCTCTGACCTTTCTCCCCAGTCTATCCCCAGGACTAGTGTGTATCTGAGTCAATGGGACTCACTCTGAGCTTTCTCCCCAGTACCCCAGGACCAGAGTGTATCTGAGTCAATGCGACTCTCTCTGACCTTTCTCACCAGACCCCCAGGACCAGGGTATATCTGAGTCAATGGGACTCTCTCTGATCTTTCTCCCCAGTCCCCCAGGACCAGTGTGTATCTGAGACAATGGGACTCTCTGACCTTTCTCCCCAGTCTATCCCAGGACCAGTGTGTATCTGAGTCAATGGGACTCTCTCTGACGATTCTTCCCAGTCTAGCCCCAGGACCAGTGTGTATCTGAGTCAATGGGACTCTCTCTGACCTTTCTCCCCAGTCTATCCCCAGGACCAGTGTGTATCTGAGTCAATGGGACTCCCTCTGACCTTTCTCCCAAGTCTATCCGCAGGATCAGTGTGTATCTGAGTCAATGGGACTCTCTCTGACCTTTCTCCCCAGTCTATCCCCAGGACCAGTGTGTATCTGAGTCAATGGGACTCTCTCTGATCTTTTTCCCCAGTCGCCCAGGACCAATGTGTATCTGAGTCAATGGGTCTCTCTCTGATCTTTCTCCCCAGACCCCCAGGACCAGTGTGTATCTGAGTCAATGGGACTCTCTCTGATCTTTCTCCCCAGTCTATCCCCTGGACCAATGTTTATCTGAGTCAATGGGACACTCTCTGACCTTTCTCCCCAGTCTATCCGCAGGACAAGTGTGTATCTGAGTCAATGGGACTCTCTCTTACAATTCTCCCCAGTCTATCCCCAGGACCAGTGTGTATCTGAGTCAATGGGACTCTCTGACCTTTCTCCCTAGTCTGTCCCCAGGACCAGTTTTTTATCTGAGTCAATGGGACTCTCTCTGACCTTTCTCCCCAATCATTCCCCCAGGACCAGTCTGTATCTAAGTCAATGGGACTCTCTGACCTTTCTCCCCAGTCTATCCCCAGGACCAGTTTTTATCTGAGTCAATGGGACTCTCTCTGACCTTTCTCCCCAGTCTATCCCCAGGACCAGTGTGTATCTGAGTCAATGGGTCTCTCTCTGACCTTTCTCCCCAGTCCCCCAGCAACAGAGTGTATCTGAGTCAATGGGACCCTCTCTGACCTTTCTCCCCAGTCCCCCAGGACCAGTGTGTATCTGAGTCAATGGTACTCTCTCTGACCTTTCTCCCCAGACCCCCAGGACCAGTGTGTATCTGAGTCAATGGGACTCTCTGACCTTTCTCCCCAGTCTATCCCCAGGACCAGTATGTATCTGAGTCAATGGGACTCTCTCTTACCTTTCTCCCCAGTCTATCCCCAGGACCAGTGTGTATCTGAGTCAATGGGACTCTCTCTGAATTTTCTCCCCAATCTATCCCCAGAACCAGTGTGTTTCTGAGTCAATGGGACTCTCTCTGACCTTTCTCCCCAGTCCCCCAGGACCAGTGTGTATCTGAGTCAATGGGACTCTCTCTGACCTTTCTCCCCAGTCTATCCCCAGGACCAGTGTGTATCTGAGTCAATGGGACTCTCTCTGACCTTTCTCCCCAGTACCCCAGGACCAAAGTGCATCTGAGTCAATGGGACTCTCTCTGACCTTTCTCCCCAGACCCCCAGGACCAGGGTATATCTGAATCAATGGGACTCTCTCTGATCTTTCTCCCCAGTCGCCCAGGACCAGTGTGTATCTGAGACAATGGGACTCTCTGACCTTTCTCCCCAGTCTATCCCAGGACCAGTGTGTATCTGAGTCAATGGGACTCTCTCTGACGATTCTTCCCAGTCTAGCCCCAGGACCAGTGTGTATCTGAGTCAATGGGACTCTCTCTGACCTTTCTCCCCAGTCTATCCCCAGGACCAGTGTGTATCTGAGTCAATGGGACTCCCTCTGACCTTTCTCCCAAGTCTATCCGCAGGATCAGTGTGTATCTGAGTCAATGGGACTCTCTCTGACCTTTCTCCCCAGTCTATCCCCAGGACCAGTGTGTATCTGAGTCAATGGGACTCTCTCTGATCTTTTTCCCCAGTCGCCCAGGACCAATGTGTATCTGAGTCAATGGGTCTCTCTCTGATCTTTCTCCCCAGACCCCCAGGACCAGTGTGTATCTGAGTCAATGGGACTCTCTCTGATCTTTCTCCCCAGTCTATCCCCTGGACCAATGTTTATCTGAGTCAATGGGACACTCTCTGACCTTTCTCCCCAGTCTATCCGCAGGACAAGTGTGTATCTGAGTCAATGGGACTCTCTCTTACAATTCTCCCCAGTCTATACCCAGGACCAGTGTGTATCTGAGTCAATGGGACTCTCTGACCTTTCTCCCTAGTCTGTCCCCAGGACCAGTTTTTTATCTGAGTCAATGGGACTCTCTCTGACCTTTCTCCCCAATCATTCCCCCAGGACCAGTCTGTATCTAAGTCAATGGGACTCTCTGACCTTTCTCCCCAGTCTATCCCCAGACCAGTTTTTATCTGAGTCAATGGGACTCTCTCTGACCTTTCTCCCCAGTCTATCCCCAGGACCAGTGTGTATCTGAGTCAATGGGTCTCTCTCTGACCTTTCTCCCCAGTCCCCCAGCAACAGAGTGTATCTGAGTCAATGGGACCCTCTCTGACCTTTCTCCCCAGTCCCCCAGGACCAGTGTGTATCTGAGTCAATGGTACTCTCTCTGACCTTTCTCCCCAGACCCCCAGGACCAGTGTGTATCTGAGTCAATGGGACTCTCTGACATTTCTCCCCAGTCTATCCCCAGGACCAGTATGTATCTGAGTCAATGGGACTCTCTCTTACCTTTCTCCCCAGTCTATCCCCAGGACCAGTGTGTATCTGAGTCAATGGGACTCTCTCTGAATTTTCTCCCCAATCTATCCCCAGAACCAGTGTGTTTCTGAGTCAATGGGACTCTCTCTGACCTTTCTCCCCAGTCCCCCAGGACCAGTGTGTATCTGAGTCAATGGGACTCTCTCTGACCTTTCTCCCCAGTCTATCCCCAGGACCAGTGTGTATCTGAGTCAATGGGACTCTCTCTGACCTTTCTCCCCAGTACCCCAGGACCAGAGTGCATCTGAGTCAATGGGACTCTCTCTGACCTTTCTCCCCAGACCCCCAGGACCAGGGTATATCTGAATCAATGGGACTCTCTCTGATCTTTCTCCCCAGTCGCCCAGGACCAGTGTGTATCTGAGACAATGGGACTCTCTGACCTTTCTCCCCAGTCTATCCCAGGACCAGTGTGTATCTGAGTCAATGGGACTCTCTCTGACCTTTCTCCACAGCCTATCCCCAGGACCAGTGTGTATCTGAGTCAATGGGACTCTCTCTGACGTTTGTTCCCAGTCTAGCCCCAGGACCAGTGTGTATCCGAGTCAATGGGACTCTCTCTGACCTTTCTCCCCAGTCTATCCCCAGGACCAGTGTGTATCTGAGTCAATGGGACTCCCTCTGAACTTTCTCCCAAGTCTATCCTCAGGATCAGTGTGTATCTGAGTCAATGGGACTCTCTCTGACCTTTCTCCCCAGTCTATCCCCAGGACCAGTGTGTATCTGAGTCAATGGGACACTCTCTGATCTTTCTCCCCAGTCGCCCAGGACCAGTGTGTATCTGAGTCAATGGGTCTCTCTCTGAACTTTCTCCCCAGTCTATCCCCAGGACCAGTGTGTACCTGAGTCAATGGGACTCTCTCTGATCTTTCTCCCCAGTCCCCCAGGACCAGTGTGTACCTGAGTCAATGGGACTCTCTCTGACCTTTCTCCCCAGTCCCCCAGGACCAGTGTGTATCTGAGTCAATGGGACTCACTCTGACCTTTCTCCCCAGACCCACATGACCAGTGTGTATCTGAGTCAATGGGATTCTCTGACATTTGTCCCCAGTCTATCCCCTGGACCAATGTTTATCTGAGTCAATGGGACACTCTCTGACCTTTCTCCCCAGTCTATCCGCAGATCAACTGTGTATCTGAGTCAATGGGACTCTCTCTTACAATTCTCCCCAGTCTATCTCCAGGACCAGTGTGTATCTGAGTAAATGGGACTCTCTCTGACCTTTCTCCCCAGTCTATCCCCAGGACCAGTGTGTATCTGAGTCAATGGGACTCTCTCTGACCTTTCTCCCCAGTCTATCCCCAGGACCAGTGTTTATCTGAGTCAATGGGACTCTCTCTGACCTTTCTCCCCAGTATATCCCCCAGGACCAGTGTGTATCTGAGTCAATGGGACTCTCTGACCTTTCTCCCTAGTCTATCCCCAGGACCAGTTTTTTATCTGAGTCAATGGGACTCTCTCTGACCTTTCTACCCAATCTTTCCCCCAGGACCAGTCTGTATCTGAGTCAATGGGACTCTCTGACCTTTCTCCCCAGTCTATCCCCAGGACCAGTTTTTATCTGAGTCAATGGGACTCTCTCTGACCTTTCTCCCCAGTCTATCCCCAGGACCAGTGTGTATCTGAGTCAATGGGTCTCTCTCTGACCTTTCTCCCCAGTCCCCCAGCAACAGAGTGTATCTGCGTCAATGGGACTCTCTCTGACCTTTCTCCCCAGTCCCCCAGGACCAGTGTGTATCTGAGTCAATGGTACTCTCTCTGATCTTTCTCCCCAGACCCCCAGGACCAGTGTGTATCTGAGTCAATGGGACTCTCTGACCTTTCTCCCCAGTCTATCCCCAGGACCAGTATGTATCTGAGTCAATGGGACTCTCTCTTACCTTTCTCCCCAGTCTATCCCCAGAACCAGTGTGTATCTGAGTCAATGGGACTCTCTCTGACCTTTCTCCCCAGTCTATCCCCAGGACCAGTGTGTTTCTGAGTCAATGGCACTCTCTCAGACCTTTCTCCCCAGTCCCCCAGGACCAGTGTGTATCTGAGTCAATGGGACTCTCTCTGTCCTTTCTCCCCAGTCTGTCCCCAGGACCATTGTTTATCTGAGTAAATGGGACTCTCTCTGACCTTTCTGCCCAGTATATCTCCCAGGACCAGTGTGTATCTGAGTCAATGAGACTATCTGACCTTTCTCCCCATTCTATCCCCAGGACCAGTTTTTTTCTGAGTCAATGGGACCCCCTGTGACCTTTCTCCCCAATCTATCCCCCAGGACCAATGTGTATCTGAGTCAATGGGACTCTCTCTGACCTTTCTCCCCAGTCTATCCCCAGGATCAGTGTGTATCTGAGTCAATGGGACTCTCTCTGACCTTTCTCCCCAGTACCCCAGGACCAGAGTGTATCTGAGTCAATGCGACTCTCTCTGACCTTTCTCCCCAGACCCCCAGGACCAGCGTATATCTGAGTATATGGGACTCTCTCTGATCTTTCTCCCCAGTCCCCCAGGACCAGTGTGTATCTGAGACAATGGGACTCTCTCTGACTTTCTCCCCAGTCTATCCCCAGGACCAGTGTGTATCTGAGTCAATGGGACTCCCTCTGACCTTTCTCCCAAGTCTATCCTCAGGATCAGTGTGTATCTGAGTCAATGGGACTCTCTCTGACCTTTCCCCCCAATCTATCCCCAGGACCAGTGTGTATCTGAGTCAATGGGACTCTCTCTGACCTTTCTCCCCAGTCCCCCAGGACCAGTGTGTATCTGATTCAATGGTACTCTCTCTGACCTTTCTCCCCAGACCCCCAGGACCAGTGTGTATCTTAGTCAATGGGACTCTCTGACCTTTCTCCCCAATCTATCCCCAGGACCAGTGTGTATCTGAGTCAATGGGACTCTCTCTGACCTTTCTCCCCAGTCCCCCAGGACCAGTGTGTATCTGAGTCAATGGGACTCTCTCTGACCTTTCTCCCCAGTCTGTCCCCAGGACCATTGTTTATCTGAGTCAATGGGACTATCTCTGACATTTCTGCCCAGTTTATCTCCCAGGACCAGTGTGTATCTGAGTCAATGAGACTCTCAGACATTTCCCCTCATTCTATCTCCAGGACCAGTTTTTATCTGAGTCAATGGGACTCTCTCTGACCTTTCTCCCCAGCCTATCCCCAGGACCAATGTGTATCTGAGTCAATGGGACTCTCTCTGACCTTTCTCCCCAGTCTATCCCCAGGACCAGTGTCTATCTGAGTCAATGGGACTCTCTCTGACCTTTCTCCCCAGTACCCCAGGACCAGAGTGTATCTGAGACAATGGGACTCTCTCTGACCTTTCTCCCCAGACCCCCAGGACCAGAGTGTATCTGAGTCAATGGGACTCTCTCTGATCTTTCTCCCCAGTCCCCCAGGACCAGTGTTTATCTGAGTCAATGGGACTCTCTGATCTTTCTCCCCAGTCTATCCCAGGACCAGTGTGTATCTGAGTCAATGGGACTCTCTCTGACCTTTCTCCCCAGTCTATCCCCAGGGACAGTGTGTATCTGAGTCAATGGGACTCACTCTGACCTTTCTCCCCAGTCTATCCCCAGGACCAGTGTGTATCTGAGTCAATGGGACTCTCTCTGACCTTTCTCCCCAGTCTATCCCCAGGACCAGTGTGTAACTGAGTCAATTGGACTCTCTCTGACCTTTCTCCCCAGTCTATCCCCAAGACCAGTGTGTATCTGAGTCAATGGGACTCTCTCTGACCTTTCTCCCCAGTCTATACCCAGGACCAGTGTGTATCTGATCAATGGGACTCTCTCTGACCTTTCTCCCCAGACCCCCAGGACCAGTGTGTATCTGATTCAATGGGACTCCCTCTGACCTTTCTCCCAAGTCTATCCTCAGGATCAGTGTGTATCTGAGTCAATGGGACTCTCTCTGACCTTTCTCCCCAGTCTATCCCCAGGACCAGTGTGTATCTGAGTCAATGGGACTCTCTGACCTTTCCCCCCAATCTATCCCCAGGACCAGTGTGTACCTGAGTCAATGGGACTCTCTCTGACCTTTCTCACCGGTCCCGCAGGACCAGTGTATATCTGAGTCAATGGGACTCTCTCTGATCTTTCTCCCCAGTCCCCCAGGACCAGTGTGTACCTGAGTCAATGGGACTCTCTCTGACCTTTCTCCCCAGTCCCCCAGGACCAGTGTGTATCTGATTCAATGGTACTCTCTCTGACTTTTCTCCCCAGACCCCCAGGACCAGTGTGTATCTTAGTCAATGGGACTCTCTGACCTTTCTCCCCAGTCTATCCCCAGGACCAGTGTGTATCTGAGTCAATGGGACTCTCTCTGACCTTTCTCCCCAGTCCCCCAGGACCAGTGTGTATCTGAGTCAATGGGACTCTCTTCTGACCTTTCTCCCCAGTCTGTCCCCAGGACCATTGTTTATCTGAGTCAATGGGATTCTCTCTGATATTTCTGCCCAGTATATCTCCCAGGACCAGTGTGTATCTGACTCAATGAGACTCTCTGACCTTTCCCCCCAGACCCCCAGGACCAGTGTGTATCTGAGTCAATGTGACTCTCTGACCTTTCTCCCCAGTCTATCCCCAGTACCAGTATGTATCTGAGTCAATGTGACTCTCTCTTACCTTTCTCCCCAGTCTATCCCCAGGACCAGTGTGTATCTGAGTCAATGGGACTCTCTCTGACCTTTCTCCCCAGTCTATCCCCAGGACCAGTGTGTATCTGAGTCAATGGGACTCTCTCTGACCTTTCTCCCCAGTCTATCCCCAGGACCAGTGTGTAACTGAGTCAATTGGACTCTCTCTGACCTTTCTCCCCAGTCTATCCCCAGGACCAGTGTGTATCTGAGTCAATGGGACTCTCTCTGACCTTTCTCCCCAGTCTATACCCAGGACCAGTGTGTATCTGATCAATGGGACTCTCTCTGACCTTTCTCCGCAGACCCCCAGGACCAGTGTGTATCTGATTCAATGGGACTCCCTCTGACCTTTCTCCCAAGTCTATCCTCAGGATCAGTGTGTATCTGAGTCAATGGGACTCTCTCTGACCTTTCTCCCCAGTCTATCCCCAGGACCAGTGTGTATCTGAGTCAATGGGACTCTCTGACCTTTCCCCCCAATCTATCCCCAGGACCAGTGTGTACCTGAGTCAATGGGACTCTCTCTGACCTTTCTCACCAGTCCCGCAGGACCAGTGTATATCTGAGTCAATGGGACTCTCTCTGATCTTTCTCCCCAGTCCCCCAGGACCAGTGTGTACCTGAGTCAATGGGACTCTCTCTGACCTTTCTCCCCAATCCCTCAGGACCAGTGTGTATCTGATTCAATGGTACTCTTTCTGACCTTTCTACCCAGACCCCCAGGACCAGTGTGTATCTTAGTCAATGGGACTCTCTGACCTTTCTCCCCAGTCTATCCCCAGGACCAGTGTGTATCTGAGTCAATGGGACTCTCTATGACCTTTCTCCCCAGTCCCCCAGGACCAGTGTGTATCTGAGTCAATGGGACTCCCTCTGACCTTTCTCCCCAGTCTGTCCCCAGGACCATTGTTTATCTGAGTCAATGGTACTCTCTCTGACATTTCTGCCCAGTATATCTCCCAGGACCAGTGTGTATCTGAGTCAATGGGACTCTCTCTGACCTTTCTCCCCAGTCTATCCCCAGGACCAGTGTGTAACTGAGTCAATTGGACTCTCTCTGACCTTTCTCCCCAGTCTATCCCCAGGACCAGTGTGTATCTGAGTCAATGGGACTCTCTCTGACCTTTCTCCCCAGTCTATACCCAGGACCAGTGTGTATCTGATCAATGGGACTCTCTCTGACCTTTCTCCGCAGACCCCCAGGACCAGTGTGTATCTGATTCAATGGGACTCCCTCTGACCTTTCTCCCAAGTCTATCCTCAGGATCAGTGTGTATCTGAGTCAATGGGACTCTCTCTGACCTTTCTCCCCAGTCTATCCCCAGGACCAGTGTGTATCTGAGTCAATGGGACTCTCTGACCTTTCCCCCCAATCTATCCCCAGGACCAGTGTGTACCTGAGTCAATGGGACTCTCTCTGACCTTTCTCACCAGTCCCGCAGGACCAGTGTATATCTGAGTCAATGGGACTCTCTCTGATCTTTCTCCCCAGTCCCCCAGGACCAGTGTGTACCTGAGTCAATGGGACTCTCTCTGACCTTTCTCCCCAATCCCTCAGGACCAGTGTGTATCTGATTCAATGGTACTCTTTCTGACCTTTCTACCCAGACCCCCAGGACCAGTGTGTATCTTAGTCAATGGGACTCTCTGACCTTTCTCCCCAGTCTATCCCCAGGACCAGTGTGTATCTGAGTCAATGGGACTCTCTATGACCTTTCTCCCCAGTCCCCCAGGACCAGTGTGTATCTGAGTCAATGGGACTCCCTCTGACCTTTCTCCCCAGTCTGTCCCCAGGACCATTGTTTATCTGAGTCAATGGTACTCTCTCTGACATTTCTGCCCAGTATATCTCCCAGGACCAGTGTGTATCTGAGTCAATGAGACTCTCTGACCTTTCCCCCCAGAACGCCAGGACCAGTGTGTATCTGAGTCAATGGGACTCTCTGACCTTTCTCCCCAGTCTATCCCCAGGACCAGTATGTATCTGAGTCAATGTGACTCTCTCTTACCTTTCTCCCCAGTCTATCCCCATGACCAGTGTGTATCTGAGTCAATGGGACTCTCTCTGACCTTTCTCCCCAGTCTATCCCCAGGACCAGTGTGTTTCTGATTCAATGGGACTCTCTCAGACCTTTCTCCCCAGTCCCCCAGGACCAGTGTGTATCTGAGTCAATGGGACTCTCTCTGTCCTTTCTCCCCAGTCTGTCCCCAGGACCATTGTTTATCTGAGTCAATGGGACTCTCTCTGACCTTTCTGCCCAGTATATCTCCCAGGACCAGAGTGTATCTGAGTCAATGGGACTCTCTCTGACCTTTCTCCCCAGACCCCCAGGACCAGAGTGTATCTGAGTCAATGGGACTCTCTCTGATCTTTCTCCCCAGTCCCCCAGGACCAGTGTATATCTGAGTCAATGGGACTCTCTCTGACCTTTCTCCCCAGTCTATCCCCAGGACCAGTGTGTATCTGAGTCAATGGGACTCTCTCTGACCTTTCTCCCCAGTCTATCCCCAGGACCAGTGTGTAACTGAGTCAATGGGACTCTCTCTGACATTTCTCCCCAGTCTATCCCCAGGACCAGTGTGTATCTGAGTCAATGGGACTCTCTCTGTCCTTTCTCCCCAGTCTATCCCCAGGACCAGTGTGTATCTGAGTCAATGGGACTCTCTCTGACCTTTCTCCCAGACCCCCAGGACCAGAGTGTATCTGATTCAATGGGACTCTCTGACCTTTCTCCCCAGTCTATCACCAGGACCAGTGTGTATCTGAGTCAATGGGACGCTCTCTGACCTTTCTCCCCTGTCTATCACCAGGACCAGTGTGTATCTGAGTCAATGGGACTCTCTCTGAACTATCTCCCCAGTCTATCCCCAGGGCCAGTGTGTATCTGAGTCAATGGGACTCCCTCTGGCCTTTCTCCCAAGTCTATCCTCAGGATCAGTGTGTATCTGAGTCAATGGGACTCTCTCTGACCTTTCTCCCCAGTCTATCCCCAGGACCAGTGTGTATCTGAGTCAATGGGACTCTCTGACCTTTCCCCCCAATCTATCCCCAGGACCAGTGTGTACCTGAGTCAATGGGACTCTCTCTGACCTTTCTCACCAGTCCCGCAGGACCAGTGTATATCTGAGTCAATGGGACTCTCTCTGATCTTTCTTCCCAGTCCCCCAGGACCAGTGTGTACCTGAGTCAATGGGACTCTCTCTGACCTTTTTCCCCAGTCCCCCAGGACCAGTGTGTATCTGATTCAATGGTACTCTCTCTGACCTTTCTCCCCAGATCCCCAGGACCAGTGTGTATCTTAGTCAATGGGACTCTCTGACCTTTCTCCCCAGTCTATCCCCAGGACCAGTGTGTATCTGAGTCAATGGGACTCTCTCTGACCTTTCTCCCCAGTCCCCCAGGACCAGTGTGTATCTGAGTCAATGGGACTCTCTCTGACCTTTCTCCCCAGTCTGTCCCCAGGACCATTGTTTATCTGAGTCAATGGGACTCTCTCTGACATTTCTGCCCAGTATATCTCCCAGGACCAGTGTGTATCTGACTCAATGAGACTCTCTGACCTTTCCCCCCAGACCCCCAGGACCAGTGTGTATCTGAGTCAATGTGACTCTCTGACCTTTCTCCCCAGTCTATCCCCAGTACCAGTATATATCTGAGTCAATGTGACTCTCTCTTACCTTTCTCCCCAGTCTATCCCCAGGACCAGTGTGTATCTGAGTCAATGGGACTCTCTCTGACCTTTCTCCCCAGTCTATCCCCAGGACCAGTGTGTATCTGAGTCAATGGGACTCTCTCTGACCTTTCTCCCCAGTCTATCCCCAGGACCAGTGTGTAACTGAGTCAATTGGACTCTCTCTGACCTTTCTCCCCAGTCTATCCCCAGGACCAGTGTGTATCTGAGTCAATGGGACTCTCTCTGACCTTTCTCCCCAGTCTATACCCAGGAAAAGTGTGTATCTGATCAATGGGACTCTCTCTGACGTTTCTCCCCAGACCCCCAGGACCAGTGTGTATCTGATTCAATGGGACTCCCTCTGACCTTTTTCCCAAGTCTATCCTCAGGATCAGTGTGTATCTGAGTCAATGGGACTCTCTCTGACCTTTCTCCCCAGTCTATCCCCAGGACCAGTGTGTATCTGAGTCAATGGGACTCTCTGACCTTTCCCCCCAATCTATCCCCAGGACCAGTGTGTACCTGAGTCAATGGGACTCTCTCTGACCTTTCTCACCAGTCCCGCAGGACCAGTGTATATCTGAGTCAATGGGACTCTCTCTGATCTTTCTCCCCAGTCCCCCAGGACCAGTGTGTACCTGAGTCAATGGGACTCTCTCTGACCTTTCTCCCCAGTCCCCCAGGACCAGTGTGTTTCTGATTCAATGGTACTCTTTCTGACATTTCTCCCCAGACCCCCAGGACCAGTGTGTATCTTAGTCAATGGGACTCTCTGACCTTTCTCCCCAGTCTATCCCCAGGACCAGTGTGTATCTGAGTCAATGGGACTCTCTATGACCTTTCTCCCCAGTCCCCCAGGACCAGTGTGTATCTGAGTCAATGGGACTCTCTCTGACCTTTCTCCCCAGTCTGTCCCCAGGACCATTGTTTATCTGAGTCAATGGGACTCTCTCTGACATTTCTGCCCAATATATCTCGCAGGACCAGTGTGTATCTGAGTCAATGAGACTCTCTGACCTTTCCCCCCAGACCGCCAGGACCAGTGTGTATCTGAGTCAATGGGACTCTCTGACCTTTCTCCCCAGTCTATCCCCAGGACCAGTATGTATCTGAGTCAATGTGACTCTCTCTTACCTTTCTCCCCAGTCTATCCCCAGGACCAGTGTGTATCTGAGTCAATGGGACTCTCTCTGACCTTTCTCCCCAGTATATCTCCCAGGACCAGAGTGTATCTGAGTCAATGGGACTCTCTCTGACCTTTCTCCCCAGACCCCCAGGACCAGAGTGTATCTGAGTCAATGGGACTCTCTCTGATCTTTCTCCCCAGTCCCCCAGGACCAGTGTATATCTGAGTCAATGGGACTCTCTCTGACCTTTCTCCCCAGTCTATCCCCAGGACCAGTGTGTATCTGAGTCAATGGGACTCTCTCTGACCTTTCTCCCCAGTCTATCCCCAGGACCAGTGTGTAACTGAGTCAATGGGACTCTCTCTGACATTTCTCCCCAGTCTATCCCCAGGACCAGTGTGTATCTGAGTCAATGGGACTCTCTCTGTCCTTTCTCCCCAGTCTATCCCCAGGACCAGTGTGTATCTGAGTCAATGGGACTCTCTCTGACCTTTCTCCCCAGACCCCCAGGACCAGTGTGTATCTGATTCAATGGGACTCTCTGACTTTTCTCCCCAGTCTATCACCAGGACCAGTGTGTATCTGAGTCAATGGGACGCTCTCTGACCTTTCTCCCCAGTCTATCACCAGGACCAGTGTGTATCTGAGTCAATGGGACTCTCTCTGAACTTTCTCCCGAGTCTATCCCCAGGGCCAGTGTGTATCTGAGTCAATCGGACTCCCTCTGACCTTTCTCGCAAGTCTATCCTCAGGATCAGTGTGTATCTGAGTCAATGGGACTCTCTCTGACCTTTCTCCCCAGTCTATCCCCAGGACCAGTGTGTATCTGAGTCAATGGGACTCTCTGACCTTTCCCTCCAATCTATCCCCAGGACCAGTGTGTACCTGAGTCAATGGGACTCTCTCTGACCTTTCTCACCAGTCCCGCAGGACCAGTGTATATCTGAGTAAATGGGACTCTCTCTGATCTTTCTCCCCAGTCCCCCAGGACCAGTGTGTACCTGAGTCAATGGGACTCTCTCTGACCTTTCTCCCCAGTCCCCCAGGACCAGTGTGTATCTGATTCAATGGTACTCTCTCTGACCTTTCTCCCCAGATCCCCAGGACCAGTGTGTATCTTAGTCAATGGGACTCTCTGACCTTTCTCCCCAGTCTATCCCCAGGACCAGTGTGTATCTGAGTCAATGGGACTCTCTCTGACCTTTCTCCCCAGTCCCCCAGGACCAGTGTGTATCTGAGTCAATGGGACTCTCTCTGACCTTTCTCCCCAGTCTGTCCCCAGGACCATTGTTTATCTGAGTCAATGGGACTCTCTCTGACATTTCTGCCCAGTATATCTCCCAGGACCAGTGTGTATCTGACACAATGAGACTCTCTGACCTTTCCCCCCAGACCCCCAGGACCAGTGTGTATCTGAGTCAACGGGACGCTCTGACCTTTCTCCCCAGTCTATCCCCAGGACCAGTATGTATCTGAGTCAATGGAACTCTCTCTTACCTTTCTCCCCAGTCTATCCCCAGGACCAGTGTGTATCTGAGTCAATGGGACTCTCTCTGACCTTTCTCCCCAGTCTATCCCCAGGACCAGTGTGTTTCTGAGTCAATGGGACTCTCTCAGACCTTTCTCCCCAGTCCCCCAGGACCAGTGTGTATCTGAGTCAATGGGATTCTCTCTGTCCTTTCTCCCCAGTCTGTCCCCAGGACCATTGTTTATCTGAGTCAATGGGACTCTCTCTGACCTTTCTGCCCAGTATATCTCCCAGGACCAGTGTGTATCTGTGTCAATGAGACTCTCTGACCTTTCTCCCCATTCTATCCCCAGGACCAGTTTTTTTCTGAGTCAATGGGACTCGCTGTGACCTTTCTCCCCAATCTATCCCCCAGGACCAATGTGTATCTGAGTCAATGGGACTCTCTCTGACCATTCTCCCCAGTCTATCCCCAGGACCAGTGTGTATCTGAGTCAATGGGACTCTCTCTGACCTTTCGCCCCAGTACCCCAACACCAGAGTGTATCTGAGTAAATGGGACTCTCTCTGACCTTTCTCCCCAGACCCCCAGGACCAGGGTATATCTGAGTCAATGGGACTCTCTCTGATCTTTCTCCCCAGTCCCCCAGGACCAGTGTGTATCTGAGACAATGGGACACTCTGACCTTTCTCCCCAGTCTATCCCAGGACCAGTGTGTATCTGAGTCAATGGGACTCTCTCTGACCTTTCTCCACAGCCTATCCCCAGGACCAGTGTGTATCTGAGTCAATGGGACTCTCTCTGACGTTTCTCCCCATTCTATCCCCAGGACCAGTTTTTTTCTGAGTCAATGGGACTCGCTGTGACCTTTCTCCCCAATCTATCTCCCAGGACCAATGTGTATCTGAGTCAATGGGACTCTCTCTGACCTTTCTCCCCAGTCTATCCCCAGGACCAGTGTGTATCTGAGTCAATGGGACTCTCTCTGAACTTTCTCCCCAGTACCCCAGGACCAGAGTGTATCTGAGTCAATGGGACTCTCTCTGACCTTTCTCCCCAGACCCCCAGGACCAGGGTATATCTGAGTCAATGGGACTCTCTCTGATCTTTCTCCCCAGTCCCCCAGGACCAGTGTGTATCTGAGACAATGGGACACTCTGACCTTTCTCCCCAGTCTATCCCAGTACCAGTGTGTATCTGAGTCAATGGGACTCTCTCTGACCTTTCTCCACAGCCTATCCCCAGGACCAGTGTGTATCTGAGTCAATGGGACTCTCTCTGACGTTTCTTCCCAGTCTCGCCCCAGGACCAGTGTGTATCTGAGTCAATGGGACTCTCTCTGACCTTTCTCCCCAGTCTATCCCCAGGACCAGTGTGTATCTGAGTCAATGGGACTCCATCTGACCTTTCTCCCAAGTCTATCCTCAGGATCAGTGTGTATCTGAGTCAATGGGACTCTCTCTGACCTTTCCCCCCAATCTATCCCCAGGACCAGTGTGTACCTGAGTCAATGGGACTCTCTCTGACCTTTCTCACCAGTCCCGCAGGACCAGTGTATATCTGAGTCAATGGGACTCTCTCGGATCTTTCTCCCCAGTCCCCCAGGACCAGTGTGTACCTGAGTCAATGGGACTCTCTCTGACCTTTCTCCCCAGTCCCCCAGGACCAGTTTGTATCTGATTCAATGGGACTCTCTGACCTTTCTCCCCAGTCTATCACCAGGACCAGTGTGTATCTGAGTCAATGGGACGCTCTCTGACCTTTCTCCCCAGTCTATCACCAGGACCAGTGTGTATCTGAGTCAATGGGACTCTCTCTGACCTTTCCCCCCAGTACCCCAGGACCAGAGTGTATCTGAGTCAATTGGACTCTCTCTGACCTTTCTCCCCAGACCCCCAGGACCAGAGTGTATCTGAGTCAATGGGACTCTCTCTGACCTTTCTCCCCAGACCCCCAGGACCAGAGTGTATCTGAGTCAATGGGACGCTCTCTGACCTTTCTCCCCAGTCTATCACCAGGACCAGTGTGTATCTGAGTCAATGGGACTCTCTCTGAACTTTCTCCCCAGTCTATCCCCAGGGCCAGTGTGTATCTGAGTCAATGGGACTCCCTCTGACCTTTCTCCCAAGTCTATCCTCAGGATCAGTGTGTATCTGAGTCAATGGGACTCTCTCTGACCTTTCTCCCCAGTCTATCCACAGGACCAGTGTGTATCTGAGTCAATGGGACTCTCTGACCTTTTCCCCCAATCTATCCCCAGGACCAGTGTGTACCTGAGTCAATGGGACTCTCTCTGACCTTTCTCACCAGTCCCGCAGGACCAGTGTATATCTGAGTCAATGGGACTCTCTCTGATCTTTCTCCCCAGTCCCCCAGGACCAGTATGTACCTGAGTCAATGGGACTCTCTCTGACCTTTCTCCCCAGTCCCCCAGGACCAGTGTGTATCTGATTCAATGGTACTCTCTCTGACCTTTCTCCCCAGACCCCCAGGACCAGTGTGTATCTTAGTCAATGGGACTCTCTGACCTTTCTCCCCAGTCTATCCCCATGACCAGTGTGTATCTGAGTCAATGGGACTCTCTCTGACCTTTCTCCCCAGTCCCCCAGGACCAGTGTGTATCTGAGTCAATGGGACTCTCTCTGACCTTTCTCCCCAGTCTGTCCCCAGGACCATTGTTTATCTGAGTCAATGGGACTCTCTCTGACATTTCTGCCCAGTATATCTCCCAGGACCAGTGTGTATCTGAGTCAATGAGACTCTCTGACCTTTCCCCCCAGACCCCCAGGACCAGTGTGTTTCTGAGTCAATGGGACTCTCTCAGACCTTTTTCCCCAGTCCCCCAGGACCAGTGTGTATCTGAGTCAATGGGACTCTCTCTGACCTTTCTCCCCAGTCCCCCAGGACCAGTGTGTATCTGATTCAATGGGACTCTCTGACCTTTCTCCCCAGTCTATCACCAGGACCAGTGTGTATCTGAGTCAATGGGACGCTCTCTGACCTTTCTCCCCAGTCTATCACCAGGACCAGTGTGTATCTGAGTCAATGGGACTCTCTCTGACCTTTCCCCCCAGTACCCCAGGACCAGAGTGTATCTGAGTCAATTGGACTCTCTCTGACCTTTCTCCCCAGACCCCCAGGACCAGAGTGTATCTGAGTCAATGGGACTCTCTCTGACCTTTCTCCCCAGACCCCCAGGACCAGAGTGTATCTGAGTCAATGGGACGCTCTCTGACCTTTCTCCCCAGTCTATCACCAGGACCAGTGTGTATCTGAGTCAATGGGACTCTCTCTGAACTTTCTCCCCAGTCTATCCCCAGGGCCAGTGTGTATCTGAGTCAATTGGACTCCCTCTGACCTTTCACCCAAGTCTATCCTCAGGATAAGTGTGTATCTGAGTCAATGGGACTCTCTCTGACCTTTCTCCCCAGTCTATCCACAGGACCAGTGTGTATCTGAGTCAATGGGACTCTCTGACCTTTCCCCCCAATCTATCCCCAGGACCAGTGTGTACCTGAGTCAATGGGACTCTCTCTGACATTTTTCACCAGTCCCGCAGGACCAGTGTATATCTGAGTCAATGGGACTCTCTCTGATCTTTCTCCCCAGTCCCCCAGGACCAGTATGTACCTGAGTCAATGGGACTCTCTCTGACCTTTCTCCCCAGTCCCCCAGGACCAGTGTGTATCTGATTCAATGGTACTCTCTCTGACCTTTCTCCCCAGACCCCCAGGACCAGTGTGTATCTTAGTCAATGGGACTCTCTGACCTTTCTCCCCAGTCTATCCCCAGGACCAGTGTGTATCTGAGTCAATGGGACTCTCTCTGACCTTTCTCCCCAGTCCCCCAGGGCCAGTGTGTATCTGAGTCAATGGGACTCCCTCTGACCTTTCTCCCAAGTCTATCCTCAGGATCAGTGTGTATCTGAGTCAATGGGACTCTCTCTGACCTTTCTCCCCAGTCTATCCACAGGACCAGTGTGTATCTGAGTCAATGGGACTCTCTGACCTTTTCCCCCAATCTATCCCCAGGACCAGTGTGTACCTGAGTCAATGGGACTCTCTCTGACCTTTCTCCCCAGTCTGTCCCCAGGACCATTGTTTATCTGAGTCAATGGGACTCTCTCTGACATTTCTGCCCAGTATATCTCCCAGGACCAGTGTGTATCTGAGTCAATGAGACTCTCTGACCTTTCCCCCCAGACCCCCAGGACCAGTGTGTTTCTGAGTCAATGGGACTCTCTCAGACCTTTTTCCCCAGTCCCCCAGGACCAGTGTGTATCTGAGTCAATGGGACTCTCTCTGACCTTTCTCCCCAGTCCCCCAGGACCAGTGTGTATCTGATTCAATGGGACTCTCTGACCTTTCTCCCCAGTCTATCACCAGGACCAGTGTGTATCTGAGTCAATGGGACGCTCTCTGACCTTTCTCCCCAGTCTATCACCAGGACCAGTGTGTATCTGAGTCAATGGGACTCTCTCTGACCTTTCCCCCCAGTACCCCAGGACCAGAGTGTATCTGAGTCAATTGGACTCTCTCTGACCTTTCTCCCCAGACCCCCAGGACCAGAGTGTATCTGAGTCAATGGGACTCTCTCTGACCTTTCTCCCCAGACCCCCAGGACCAGAGTGTATCTGAGTCAATGGGACGCTCTCTGACCTTTCTCCCCAGTCTATCACCAGGACCAGTGTGTATCTGAGTCAATGGGACTCTCTCTGAACTTTCTCCCCAGTCTATCCCCAGGGCCAGTGTGTATCTGAGTCAATTGGACTCCCTCTGACCTTTCACCCAAGTCTATCCTCAGGATAAGTGTGTATCTGAGTCAATGGGACTCTCTCTGACCTTTCTCCCCAGTCTATCCACAGGACCAGTGTGTATCTGAGTCAATGGGACTCTCTGACCTTTCCCCCCAATCTATCCCCAGGACCAGTGTGTACCTGAGTCAATGGGACTCTCTCTGACATTTTTCACCAGTCCCGCAGGACCAGTGTATATCTGAGTCAATGGGACTCTCTCTGATCTTTCTCCCCAGTCCCCCAGGACCAGTATGTACCTGAGTCAATGGGACTCTCTCTGACCTTTCTCCCCAGTCCCCCAGGACCAGTGTGTATCTGATTCAATGGTACTCTCTCTGACCTTTCTCCCCAGACCCCCAGGACCAGTGTGTATCTTAGTCAATGGGACTCTCTGACCTTTCTCCCCAGTCTATCCCCAGGACCAGTGTGTATCTGAGTCAATGGGACTCTCTCTGACCTTTCTCCCCAGTCCCCCAGGGCCAGTGTGTATCTGAGTCAATGGGACTCCCTCTGACCTTTCTCCCAAGTCTATCCTCAGGATCAGTGTGTATCTGAGTCAATGGGACTCTCTCTGACCTTTCTCCCCAGTCTATCCACAGGACCAGTGTGTATCTGAGTCAATGGGACTCTCTGACCTTTTCCCCCAATCTATCCCCAGGACCAGTGTGTACCTGAGTCAATGGGACTCTCTCTGACCTTTCTCACCAGTCCCGCAGGACCAGTGTATATCTGAGTCAATGGGACTCTCTCTGATCTTTCTCCCCAGTCCCCCAGGACCAGTATGTACCTGAGTCAATGGGACTCTCTCTGACCTTTCTCCCCAGTCCCCCAGGACCAGTGTGTATCTGATTCAATGGTACTCTCTCTGACCTTTCTCCCCAGACCCCCAGGACCAGTGTGTATCTTAGTCAATGGGACTCTCTGACCTTTCTCCCCAGTCTATCCCCATGACCAGTGTGTATCTGAGTCAATGGGACTCTCTCTGACCTTTCTCCCCAGTCCCCCAGGACCAGTGTGTATCTGAGTCAATGGGACTCTCTCTGACCTTTCTCCCCAGTCTGTCCCCAGGACCATTGTTTATCTGAGTCAATGGGACTCTCTCTGACATTTCTGCCCAGTATATCTCCCAGGACCAGTGTGTATCTGAGTCAATGAGACTCTCTGACCTTTCCCCCCAGACCCCCAGGACCAGTGTGTTTCTGAGTCAATGGGACTCTCTCAGACCTTTTTCCCCAGTCCCCCAGGACCAGTGTGTATCTGAGTCAATGGGACTCTCTCTGACCTTTCTCCCCAGTCCCCCAGGACCAGTGTGTATCTGATTCAATGGGACTCTCTGACCTTTCTCCCCAGTCTATCACCAGGACCAGTGTGTATCTGAGTCAATGGGACGCTCTCTGACCTTTCTCCCCAGTCTATCACCAGGACCAGTGTGTATCTGAGTCAATGGGACTCTCTCTGACCTTTCCCCCCAGTACCCCAGGACCAGAGTGTATCTGAGTCAATTGGACTCTCTCTGACCTTTCTCCCCAGACCCCCAGGACCAGAGTGTATCTGAGTCAATGGGACTCTCTCTGACCTTTCTCCCCAGACCCCCAGGACCAGAGTGTATCTGAGTCAATGGGACGCTCTCTGACCTTTCTCCCCAGTCTATCACCAGGACCAGTGTGTATCTGAGTCAATGGGACTCTCTCTGAACTTTCTCCCCAGTCTATCCCCAGGGCCAGTGTGTATCTGAGTCAATTGGACTCCCTCTGACCTTTCACCCAAGTCTATCCTCAGGATAAGTGTGTATCTGAGTCAATGGGACTCTCTCTGACCTTTCTCCCCAGTCTATCCACAGGACCAGTGTGTATCTGAGTCAATGGGACTCTCTGACCTTTCCCCCCAATCTATCCCCAGGACCAGTGTGTACCTGAGTCAATGGGACTCTCTCTGACATTTTTCACCAGTCCCGCAGGACCAGTGTATATCTGAGTCAATGGGACTCTCTCTGATCTTTCTCCCCAGTCCCCCAGGACCAGTATGTACCTGAGTCAATGGGACTCTCTCTGACCTTTCTCCCCAGTCCCCCAGGACCAGTGTGTATCTGATTCAATGGTACTCTCTCTGACCTTTCTCCCCAGACCCCCAGGACCAGTGTGTATCTTAGTCAATGGGACTCTCTGACCTTTCTCCCCAGTCTATCCCCAGGACCAGTGTGTATCTGAGTCAATGGGACTCTCTCTGACCTTTCTCCCCAGTCCCCCAGGACCAGTGTGTATCTGAGTCAATGGGACTCTCTCTGACCTTTCTCCCCAGTCTGTCCCCAGGACCATTGTTTATCTGAGTCAATGGGACTCTCTCTGACATTTCTGCCCAGTATTTCTCCCAGGACCAGTGTGTATCTGAGTCAATGAGACTCTCTGACCTTTCCCCCCAGACCCCCAGAACCAGTGTGTTTCTGAGTCAATGGGACTCTCTCAGACCTTTTTCCCCAGTCCCCCAGGACCAGTGTGTATCTGAGTCAATGGGACTCTCTCTGTCCTTTCTCCCCAGTCTGTCCCCAGGACCATTGTTTATCTGAATCAATGGGACTCTCTCTGACCTTTCTCCCCAGTCTATTCCCAGGACCAGTGTGTATCTGAGTCAATGGGACTCTCTCTGACGTTTCTTCACAGTCTAGCCCCAGGACCAATGTGTATCTGAGTCAATGGGACTCTCTCTGACCTTTCTCCCCAGTCTATTCCCAGGACCAGTGTGTATCTGAGTCAATGGGACTCCCTCTGACCTTCCTCCCAAGTCTATCCTCAGGATCAGTGTGTATCTGAGTCAATCGGACTCTCTCTGACCTTTCTGCCCAGTATGTCTCCCAGGACCAGTGTGTATCTGAGTCAATGAGACTCTCTGACCTTTCTCCCCATTCTATCCCCAGGACCAGTTTTTTTCTGAGTCAATGGGACTCGCTGTGACCTTTCTCCCCAATCTATCCCCCAGGACCAATGTGTATCTGAGTCAATGGGACTCTCTCTGACCTTTCTCCCCAGTCTATCCCCAGGACCAGTGTGTATCTGAGTCAATGGGACTCTCTCTGACCTTTCTCCCCAGTACCCCAGGACCAGAGTGTATCTGAGTCAATGGGACTCTCTCTGACCTTTCTCCGCAGACCCCCAGGACCAGGGTATATCTGAGTCAATGGGACTCTCTCTGATCTTTCTCCCCAGTCCCCCAGGACCAGTGTGTATCTGAGACAATGGGACACTCTGACCTTTCTCCCCAGTCTATCGCAGGACCAGTGTGTATCTGAGTCAATGGGACTCTCTCTGACCTTTCTCCACAGCCTATCCCCAGGACCAGTGTGTATCTGAGTCAATGGGCCTCTCTCTGACGTTTCTTCCCAGTCTAGCCCCAGGACCAGTGTGTATCTGAGTCAATGGGACTCTCTCTGACCTTTCTCCCCAGTCTATCCCCAGGACCAGTGTGTATCTGAGTCAATGGGACTCCCTCTGACCTTTCTCCCAAGTCTATCCTCAGGATCAGTGTGTATCTGAGTCAATGGGACTCTCTCTGACCTTTCCCCCCAATCTATCCCCAGGACCAGTGTGTACCTGAGTCAATGGGACTCTCTCTGACCTTTCTCACCAGTCCCGCAGGACCAGTGTATATCTGAGTCAATGGGACTCTCTCTGATCTTTCTCCCCAGTCCCCCAGGACCAGTGTGTACCTGAGTCAATGGGACTCTCTCTGACCTTTCTCCTCAGTCCCCCAGGACCAGTGTGTATCTGATTCAATGGGACTCTCTGACCTTTCTCCCCAGTCTATCACCAGGACCAGTGTGTATCTGAGTCAATGGGACGCTCTCTGACCTTTCTCCCCAGTCTATCACCAGGACCAGTGTGTATTTGAGTCAATGGGACTCTCTCTGACCTTTCTCCCCAGTACCCCAGGACCAGAGTGTATCTGAGTCAATTGGACTCTCTCTGACCTTTCGCCCCAGAACCCCAGGACCAGAGTGTATCTGAGTCAATGGGACTCTCTCTGACCTTTCTCCCCAGACCCCCAGGACCAGAGTGTATCTGAGTCAATGGGACGCTCTCTGACCTTTCTCCCCAGTCTATCACCAGGACCAGTGTGTATCTGAGTCAATGGGACTCTCTCGAACTTTCTCCCCAGTCTATCCCCAGGGCCAGTGTGTATCTGAGTCAATGGGACTCCCTCTGACCTTTCTCCCAAGTCTATCCTCAGGATCAGTGTGTATCTGAGTCAATGGGAATCTCTCTGACCTATCTCCCCAGTCTATCCACAGGACCAGTGTGTATCTGAGTCAATGGGACTCTCTGACCTTTCCCCCCAATCTATCCCCAGGACCAGTGTGTACCTGAGTCAATGGGACTCTCTCTGACCTTTCTCACCAGTCCCGCAGGACCAGTGTATATCTGAGTCAATGGGACTCTCTCTGATCTTTCTCCCCAGTCCCCCAGGACCAGTATGTACCTGAGTCAATGGGACTCTCTCTGACCTTTCTCCCCAGTCCCCCAGGACCAGTGTGTATCTGATTCAATGGTACTCTCTCTGACCTTTCTCCCCAGACCCCCAGGACCAGTGTGTATCTTAGTCAATGGGACTCTCTGACCTTTCTCCCCAGTCTATCCCCAGGACCAGTGTGTATCTGAGTCAATGGGACTCTCTCTGACCTTTCTCCCCAGTCCCCCAGGACCAGTGTGTATCTGAGTCAATGGGAATCTCTCTGACCTTTCTCCCCAGTCTGTCCCCAGGACCATTGTTTATCTGAGTCAATGGGACTCTCTCTGACATTTCTGCCCAGTGTATCTCCCAGGACCAGTGTGTATCTGAGTCAATGAGACTCTCTGACATTTCCCCCCAGACCCCCAGGACCAGTGTGTTTCTGAGTCAATGGGACTCTCTCAGACCGTTTTCCCCAGTCCCCCAGGACCAGTGTGTATCTGAGTCAATGGCACTCTCTCTGTCCTTACTCCCCAGTCTGTCACCAGGACCATTGTTTATCTGAGTCAATGGGACTCTCTCTGACCTTTCTGCCCAGTATATCTCCCAGGACCAGTGTGTATCTGAGTCAATGAGACTCTCTGACCTTTCTCCCCATTCTATCCGCAGGACCAGTTTTTTTCTGAGTCAATGGGACTCGCTGTGACCTTTCTCCCCAATCTATCCCCCAGGACCAATGTGTATCTGAGTCAATGGGACTCTCTCTGACCTTTCTCCCCAGTCTATCCCCAGGACCAGTGTGTATCTGAGACAATGGGACACTCTGACCTTTCTCCCCAGTCTATCGCAGGACCAGTGTGTATCTGAGTCAATGGGACTCTCTCTGACCTTTCTCCACAGCCTATCCCCAGGACCAGTGTGTATCTGAGTCAATGGGACTCTCTCTGACGTTTCTTCCCAGTCTAGCCCCAGGACCAGTGTGTATCTGAGTCATTGGGACTCTCTCTGACCTTTCTCCCCAGTCTATCCCCAGGACCAGTGTGTATCTGAGTCAACGGGACTCCCTCTGACCTTTCTCCCAAGTCTATCCTCAGGATCAGTGTGTATCTGAGTCAATGGGACTCTCTCTGACCTTTCCCCCCAATCTATCCCCAGGACCAGTGTGTACCTGAGTCAATGGGACTCTCTCTGACCTTTCTCACAAGTCCCGCAGGACCAGTTTATATCTGAGTCAATGGGACTCTCTCTGATCTTTCTCCCCAGTCCCCCAGGACCAGTGTATACCTGAGTCAATGGGACTCTCCCTGACCTTTCTCCCCAGTCCCCCAGGACCAGTGTGTATCTGATTCAATGGGACTCTCTGACCTTTCTCCCCAGTCTATCACCAGGACCAGTGTGTATCTGAGTCAATGGGACGCTCTCTGACCTTTCTCCCCAGTCTATCACCAGGACCAGTGTGTATCTGAGTCAATGGGACTATCACTGACCTTTCCCCCCAGTACCCCAGGACCAGAGTGTATCTGAGTCAATTGGACTCTCTCTGACCTTTCTCCCCAGACCCCCAGGACCAGAGTGTATCTGAGTCAATGGGACTCTCTCTGACCTTTCTCCCCAGACCCCCAGGACCAGAGTGTATCTGAGTCAATGGGACTCTCTCTGACCTTTCTCCCCAGACCCCCAGGACCAGAGTGTATCTGAGTCAATGGGACGCTCTCTGACCTTTCTCCCCAGTCTATCACCAGGACCAGTGTGTATCTGAGTCAATGGGACTCTCTCTGAACTTTCTCCCCAGTCTATCCCCAGGGCCAGTGTGTATCTGAGTCAATGGGACTCCCTCTGACCTTTCTCCCAAGTCTATCCTCAGGATCAGTGTGTATCTGAGTCAATGGGACTCTCTCTGACCTTTCTCCCCAGTCTATCCACAGGACCAGTGTGTATCTGAGTCAATGGGACTCTCTGACCTTTCCGCCCAATCTATCCCCAGGACCAGTGTGTACCTGAGTCAATGGGACTCTCTCTGACCTTTCTCACAAGTCCCGCAGGACCAGTGTATATCTGAGTCAATGAGACTCTCTCTGACCTTTCTCCACAGCCTATCCCCAGGACCAGTGTGTATCTGAGTCAATGGGACTCTCTCTGACGTTTCTTCCCAGTCTCGCCCCAGGACCAGTGTGTATATGAGTCAATGGGACTCTCTCTGACCTTTCTCCCCAGTCTATCCCCAGGACCAGTGTGTATCTGAGTCAATGGGACTCCCTCTGACCTTTCTCCCAAGTCTAACCTCAGGATCAGTGTGTATCTGAGTCAATGGGACTCTCTCTGACCTTTCCCCCCAATCTATCCCCAGGACCAGTGTGTACCTGAGTCAATGGGACTCTCTCTGACCTTTCTCACCAGTCCCGCAGGACCAGTGTATATCTGAGTCAATGGGACTCTCTCGGATCTTTCTCCCCAGTCCCCCAGGACCAGTGTGTACCTGAGTCAATGGGACTCTCTCTGACCTTTCTCCCCAGTCCCCCAGGACCAGTTTGTATCTGATTCAATGGGACTCTCTGACCTTTCTCCCCAGTCTATCACCAGGACAAGTGTGTATCTGAGTCAATGGGACGCTCTCTGACCTTTCTCCCCAGTCTATCACCAGGACCAGTGTGTATCTGAGTCAATGGGACGCTCTCTGACCTTTCCCCCCAGTACCCCAGGACCAGAGTGTATCTGAGTCAATTGGACTCTCTCTGACCTTTCTCCCCAGACCCCCAGGACCAGAGTGTATCTGAGTCAATGGGACTCTCTCTGACCTTTCTCCCCAGACCCCCAGGACCAGAGTGTATCTGAGTCAATGGGACGCTCTCTGACCTTTCTCCCCAGTCTATCACCAGGACCAGTGTGTATCTGAGTCAATGGGACTCTCTCTGAACTTTCTCCCCAGTCTATCCCCAGGGCCAGTGTGTATCTGAGTCAATGGGACTCCCTCTGACCTTTCTCCCAAGTCTATCCTCAGGATCAGTGTGTATCTGAGTCAATGGGACTCTCTCTGACCTTTCTCCCCAGTCTATCCACAGGACCAGTGTGTATATGAGTCAATGGGACTCTCTGACCTTTCCCCCCAATCTATCCCCAGGACCAGTGTGTACCTGAGTCAATGGGACTCTCTCTGACCTTTCTCACCAGTCCCGCAGGACCAGTGTATATCTGAGTCAATGGGACTCTCTCTGATCTTTCTCCCCAGTCCCCCAGGACCAGTATGTACCTGAGTCAATGGGACTCTCTCTGACCTTTCTCCCCAGTCCCCCAGGACCAGTGTGTATCTGATTCAATGGTACTCTCTCTGACCTTTCTCCCCAGACCCCCAGGACCAGTGTGTATCTTAGTCAATGGGACTCTCTGACCTTTCTCCCCAGTCTATCCCCAGGACCAGTGTGTATCTGAGTCAATGGGACTCTCTCTGACCTTTCTCCCCAGTCCCCCAGGACCAGTGTGTATCTGAGTCAATGGGAATCTCTCTGACCTTTCTCCCCAGTCTGTCCCCAGGACCATTGTTTATCTGAGTCAATGGGACTCTCTCTGACATTTCTGCCCAGTGTATCTCCCAGGACCAGTGTGTATCTGAGTCAATGAGACTCTCTGACATTTCCCCCCAGACCCCCAGGACCAGTGTGTTTCTGAGTCAATGGGACTCTCTCAGACCGTTTTCCCCAGTCCCCCAGGACCAGTGTGTATCTGAGTCAATGGCACTCTCTCTGTCCTTACTCCCCAGTCTGTCACCAGGACCATTGTTTATCTGAGTCAATGGGACTCTCTCTGACCTTTCTGCCCAGTATATCTCCCAGGACCAGTGTGTATCTGAGTCAATGAGACTCTCTGACCTTTCTCCCCATTCTATCCGCAGGACCAGTTTTTTTCTGAGTCAATGGGACTCGCTGTGACCTTTCTCCCCAATCTATCCCCCAGGACCAATGTGTATCTGAGTCAATGGGACTCTCTCTGACCTTTCTCCCCAGTCTATCCCCAGGACCAGTGTGTATCTGAGACAATGGGACACTCTGACCTTTCTCCCCAGTCTATCGCAGGACCAGTGTGTATCTGAGTCAATGGGACTCTCTCTGACCTTTCTCCACAGCCTATCCCCAGGACCAGTGTGTATCTGAGTCAATGGGACTCTCTCTGACGTTTCTTCCCAGTCTAGCCCCAGGACCAGTGTGTATCTGAGTCAATGGGACTCTCTCTGACCTTTCTCCCCAGTCTATCCCCAGGACCAGTGTGTATCTGAGTCAATGGGACTCCCTCTGACCTTTCTCCCAAGTCTATCCTCAGGATCAGTGTGTATCTGAGTCAATGGGACTCTCTCTGACCTTTTCCCCCAATCTATCCCCAGGACCAGTGTGTACCTGAGTCAATGGGACTCTCTCTGACCTTTCTCACAAGTCCCGCAGGACCAGTGTATATCTGAGTCAATGGGACTCTCTCTGATCTTTCTCCCCAGTCCCCCAGGACCAGTGTATACCTGAGTCAATGGGACTCTCCCTGACCTTTCTCCCCAGTCCCCCAGGACCAGTGTGTATCTGATTCAATGGGACTCTCTGACCTTTCTCCCCAGTCTATCACCAGGACCAGTGTGTATCTGAGTCAATGGGACGCTCTCTGACCTTTCTCCCCAGTCTATCACCAGGACCAGTGTGTATCTGAGTCAATGGGACTATCACTGACCTTTCCCCCCAGTACCCCAGGACCAGAGTGTATCTGAGTCAATTGGACTCTCTCTGACCTTTCTCCCCAGACCCCCAGGACCAGAGTGTATCTGAGTCAATGGGACTCTCTCTGACCTTTCTCCCCAGACCCCCAGGACCAGAGTGTATCTGAGTCAATGGGACTCTCTCTGACCTTTCTCCCCAGACCCCCAGGACCAGAGTGTATCTGAGTCAATGGGACGCTCTCTGACCTTTCTCCCCAGTCTATCACCAGGACCAGTGTGTATCTGAGTCAATGGGACTCTCTCTGAACTTTCTCCCCAGTCTATCCCCAGGGCCAGTGTGTATCTGAGTCAATGGGACTCCCTCTGACCTTTCTCCCAAGTCTATCCTCAGGATCAGTGTGTATCTGAGTCAATGGGACTCTCTCTGACCTTTCTCCCCAGTCTATCCACAGGACCAGTGTGTATCTGAGTCAATGGGACTCTCTGACCTTTCCCCCCAATCTATCCCCATGACCAGTGTGTACCTGAGTCGATGGGACTCTCTCTGACCTTTCTCACCAGTCCCGCAGGACCAGTGTATATCTGAGTCAATGGGACTCTCTCTGACCTTTCTCCACAGCCTATCCCCAGGACCAGTGTGTATCTGAGTCAATGGGACTCTCTCTGACGTTTCTTCCCAGTCTCGCCCCAGGACCAGTGTGTATCTGAGTCAATGGGACTCTCTCTGACCTTTCTCCCCAGTCTATCCCCAGGACCAGTGTGTATCTGAGTCAATGGGACTCCCTCTGACCTTTCTCCCAAGTCTATCCTCAGGATCAGTGTGTATCTGAGTCAATGGGACTCTCTCTGACCTTTCCCCCCAATCTATCCCCAGGACCAGTGTGTACCTGAGTCAATGGGACTCTCTCTGACCTTTCTCACCAGTCCCGCAGGACCAGTGTATATCTGAGTCAATGGGACTCTCTCGGATCTTTCTCCCCAGTCCCCCAGGACCAGTGTGTACCTGAGTCAATGGGACTCTCATCGGATCTTTCTCCCAAGTCCCCCAGGACCAGTGTGTACCTGAGTCAATGGGACTCTCTCTGACCTTTCTCCCCAGTCCCCCAGGACCAGTTTGTATCTGATTCAATGGGACTCTCTGACCTTTCTCCCCAGTCTATCACCAGGACCAGTGTGTATCTGAGTCAATGGGACTCTCTGACCTTTCCCCCCAATCTATCCCCAGGACCAGTGTGTACCTGAGTCAATGGGACTCTCTCTGACCTTTCTCACCAGTCCCGCAGGACCAGTGTATATCTGAGTCAATGGGACTCTCTCTGACCTTTCTCCACAGCCTATCCCCAGGACCAGTGTGTATCTGAGTCAATGGGACTCTCTCTGACGTTTCTTCCCAGTCTCGCCCCAGGACCAGTGTGTATCTGAGTCAATGGGACTCTCTCTGACCTTTCTCCCCAGTCTATCCCCAGGACCAGTGTGTATCTGAGTCAATGGGACTCCCTCTGACCTTTCTCCCAAGTCTATCCTCAGGATCAGTGTGTATCTGAGTCAATGGGACTCTCTCTGACCTTTCCCCCCAATCTATCCCCAGGACCAGTGTGTACCTGAGTCAATGGGACTCTCTCTGACCTTTCTCCCCAGTCTATCACCAGGACCAGTGTGTATCTGAGTCAATGGGACGCTCTCTGACCTTTCTCCCCAGTCTATCACCAGGACCAGTGTGTATCTGAGTCAATGGGACTCTCTCTGACCTTTCCCCCCAGTACCCCAGGACCAGAGTGTATCTGAGTCAATTGGACTCTCTCTGACCTTTCTCCCCAGACCCCCAGGACCAGAGTGTATCTGAGTCAATGGGACTCTCTCTGACCTTTCTCCCCAGACCCCCAGGACCAGAGTGTATCTGAGTCAATGGGACGCTCTCTGACCTTTCTCCCCAGTCTATCACCAGGACCAGTGTGTATCTGAGTCAATGGGACTCTCTCTGAACTTTCTCCCCAGTCTATCCCCAGGGCCAGTGTGTATCTGAGTCAATGGGACTCCCTCTGACCTTTCTCCCAAGTCTATCCTCAGGATCAGTGTGTATCTGAGTCAATGGGACTCTCTCTGACCTTTCTCCCCAGTCTATCCACAGGACCAGTATGTATCTGAGTCAATGGGACTCTCTGACCTTTCCCCCCAATCTATCCCCAGGACCAGTGTGTACCTGAGTCAATGGGACTCTCTCTGACCTTTCTCACCAGTCCCGCAGGACCAGTGTATATCTGAGTCAATGGGACTCTCTCTGATCTTTCTCCCCAGTCCCCTAGGACCAGTATGTACCTGAGTCAATGGGACTCTCTCTGACCTTTCTCCCCAGTCCCCCAGGACCAGTGTGTATCTGATTCAATGGTACTCTCTCTGACCTTTCTCCCCAGACCCCCAGGACCAGTGTGTATCTTAGTCAATGGGACTCTCTGACCTTTCTCCCCAGTCTATCCCCAGGACCAGTGTGTATCTGAGTCAATGGGACTCTCTCTGACCTTTCTCCCCAGTCCCCCAGGACCAGTGTGTATCTGAGTCAATGGGAATCTCTCTGACCTTTCTCCCCAGTCTGTCCCCAGGACCATTGTTTATCTGAGTCAATGGGACTCTCTCTGACATTTCTGCCCAGTATATCTCCCAGGACCAGTGTGTATCTGTGTCAATGAGACTCTCTGACCTTTCCCCCCAGACCCCCAGGACCAGTGTGTTTCTGAGGCAATGGGAATCTCTCAGACCTTTTTCCCCAGTCGCCCAGGACCAGTGTGTATCTGAGTCAATGGGACTCTCTCTGTCCTTTCTCCCCAGTCTGTACCCAGGACCATTGTTTATCTGAGTCAATGGGACTCTCTCTGACCTTTCTGCCCAGTATATCTCCCAGGACCAGTGTGTATCTGAGTCAATGAGACTCTCTGACCTTTCTCCCCATTCTATCCGCAGGACCAGTTTTTTTCTGAGTCAATGGGACTCGCTGTGACCTTTCTCCCCAATCTATCCCCCAGGACCAATGTGTATCTGAGTCAATGGGACTCTCTCTGACCTTTCTCCCCAGTCTATCCCCAGGACCAGTGTGTATCTGAGTCAATGGGACTCTCTCTGACCTTTCTCCCCAGTATCCCAGGACCAGAGTGTATCTGAGTCAATGGGACTCTCTCTGACATTTCTCCCCAGACCCCCAGGACCAGGGTATATCTGAGTCAATGGGACTCTCTCTGATCTTTCTCCCCAGTCCCCCAGGACCAGTGTGTATCTGAGACAATGGGACACTCTGGCATTTCTCCCCAGTCTATCCCAGGACCAGTGTGTATCTGAGTCAATGGGACTCTCTCTGACCTTTCTCCACAGCCTATCCCCAGGACCAGTTTGTATCTGAGTCAATGGGACTCTCTCTGACGTTTCTTCCCAGTCTAGCCCCAGGACCAGTGTGTATCTGAGTCAATGGGACTCCCTCTGACCTTCCTCCCAAGTCTATCCTCAGGATCAGTGTGTATCTGAGTCAATCGGACTCTCTCTGACCTTTCTGCCCAGTATATCTCCCAGGACCAGAGTGTATCTGAGTCAATGGCACTCTCTCTGATCTTTCTCCCCAGTCCACCAGGACCAGTATATATCTGAGTCAATGGGACTCTCTGACCTTTCTCCCCAGTGTATCCCAGGACCAGTGTGTATCTGTGTCAATGGGACTCTCTCTGACCTTTCTCCCCAGTCTATCCCCAGGAACAGTATGTATCTGAGTCAATGGGACTCTCTCTGACCTTTCTCCCCAGTCTATCCCCAGGACCAGTGTGTATCTGAGTCAATGGGACTCTCTCTGACCTTTCTCCCCAGTCTATCCCCAGGACCAGTGTGTAACTGAGTCAATGGGACTCTCTCTGACCTTTCTCCCCAATCTATCCTTAGGATCAGTGTGTATCTGAGTCAATGGGACTCTCTCTGAACTTTCTCCCCAGTCTATCCCCAAGACCAGTGTGTATCTGAGTCAATGCGACTCTCTGACCTTTCCCCCCAATCTATCCCCAGGACCAATGTGTATCTGAGTCAATGGGACTCTCTCTGACCTTTCTCCCCAGTCTATCCCCAGGACCAGTGTGTATCTGAGTCAATGGGATTCTCTCTGAACATTCTTCCCAGTCCCCCAGGACCAGTGTGTATCTGAGTCAATGGGACTCTCTCTGACCTTTCTCCCCAGTCTCTCCCCTGGACCAGTGTGTATCGGAATCAATGGGACTCTCTCTGACCTTTCTCCCCAGTCTATCCCCAGGACCAGTGTTTATCTGAGTCAATGGGACACTCTCTGACCTTTCTCCCCAGTCTATCCGCTGGACCAGTGTGTATCTGAGTCAATGGGACTCTCTCTGACCTTTCTCCCCAGTCCCCCAGGACCACTGTGTATCTGAGTCAATGGGACTCCCTCTTACTTTTGTCCCCAGTCTATCCCCAGGACCAGTGTGTATCTGAGTAAATGGGACTCTCTCTGACCTTTGCCCCCAGTCTATCCCCAGGACCAGTGTGTATCTGAGTCAATGGGACTCTCTCTGACATTTCTCCCCAGTCTATCCCCAGGACCAGTGTGTATCTGAGTCAATGGGACTCTCTCTGACCTTTCTCCCCAGACCCCCAGGACCAGTGTGTATCTGATTCAATGGGACTCTCTGACCTTTCTCCCCAGTCTATCACCAGGACCAGTGTGTATCTGAGTCAATGGGACGCTCTCTGACCTTTCTCCCCAGTCTATCACCAGGACCAGTGAGTATCTGAGTCAATGGGAATCTCTCTGACCTTTCTCCCCAGTCTATCCCCTGGTCCAGTGTATATCTGAGTCAATGGGACTCTCTCTGAACTTTCTCCCCAGTATCCCAGGACCAGTGTGTACCTGACTCAGTGGAACTCTCTGACCTTTCTCCCCAGTCTATCCCCAGGACCACACTTTATCTGAGTCAATGGGACTCTCTGATCTTTCTCCCCAGTCTATCCCCAGGACCAGTGTGTATATGAGTCAGTGGGACTCTCTCTGACCTTTCTCCCCATTCCCCCAGGACCAGTGTGTACCTGACTCAATGGGACTCTCTGACCTTTCTCCCCAGTCTATCCCCAGGACCAGTGTGTATCTGAGTCAATGGGACTCTCTGATCTTTCTCCCCAGTCTATCCCCAGAACCAGTGTTGATCTGAGTCAATGGGACACTCTCTGACCTTTCTCCCCAGCCAGTTGTCGTGGTGCACGTTGGTACCAATGACAGAGGTAAAAAAAGGGATGAGTTCCTACGAAATGAATTTAAGGAGCTAGGAGCTAAATTAAAAAGTAGGACCTCAAAAGTAGTAATCTCGGGATTGCTACCAGTGCCACGTGCTAGTCAGAGTAGGAATCGCAGGATAGCTCAGATGAATACGTGGCTTGAGCAATGGTGCAGCAGGGAGGGATTCAAATTCCTGGGGCATTGGAACCGGTTCTGGGGGAGGTGGGACCAGTACAATCCGGACGGTCTGCACCTGGGCAGAATCGAAACCAATGTCCTCGGGGGAGTGTTTGCTAGTGCTGTTGGGGAGGAGTTAAACTAATATGGCAGGGGGATGGGAACCAATGCAGGGAGATAGAGGGAAACAAAAAGGAGGCAAAAACAAAAGACAGAAAGGAGATGAGGAAAAGTGGAGGGCAGAGAAACCCAAGGCAAAGAACAAAAAGGGCCATTGTACAGCAAAATTCTAAAAGGACAGAGGGTGTTAAAAAAACAAGCCTAAAGGCTTTGTGTCTTAATGCAAGGAGTATCCGCAATAAGGTGGATGAATTAACTGTGCAAATAGATGTTAACAAATATGATGTGATTGGGATTACGGAGACGTGGCTCCAGGATGAGCAGGGCTGGGAACTCAACATCCAGGGGTATTCAACATTCAGGAAGGATAGAATAAAAGGAAAAGGAGGTGGGGTAGCATTGCTGGTTAAGGAGGAGATTAAGGCAATAGTTAGGAAGGACATAGCTTGGATGATGTGGAATCTATATGGGTAGAGCTGCAGAACACCAAAGGGCAAAAAACGTTAGTGGGAGTTGTGTACAGACCTCCAAACAGTAGTAGTGATGTTGGGGAGGGCATCAAACAGGAAATTAGGGGTGCGTGCAATAAAGGTGCAGCAGTTATAATGGGTGACTTTAATATGCACATAGATTGGGCTAACCAAACTGGAAGCAATACGGTGGAGGAGGATTTTCTGGAGTGCATAAGGGATGGTTTTTTAGACCAATATGTCGAGGAACCAACTAGGGGGGAGGCCATCTTAGACTGGGTGTTATGTAATGAGAAAGGATTAATTAGCAATCTCGTTGTGCGAGGCCCCTTGGGGAAGAGTGACCATAATATGGTGGAATTCTGCATTAGGATGGAGAATGAAACAGTTAATTCAGAGACCATGGTCCAGAACTTAAAGAAGGCTAACTTTGAAGGTATGAGGCGTGAATTGGCTGAGATGGATTGGCGAATGATACTTAAGGGGTTGACTGTGGATGGGCAATGGCAGACATTTAGAGACCGCATGGATGAACTACAACAATTGTACATTCCTGTCTGGCATAGAAATAAAAAAGGGAAGGTGGCTCAACCGTGGCTATCAAGGGAAATCAGGGATAGTATTAAAGCCAAGGAAGTGGCATACAAATTGGCCAGAAATAGCAGCGAACCTGGGGACTGGGAGAAATTTAGAACTCAGCAGAGGAGGACAAAGGTTATGATTAGGGCAGGGAAAATGGAGTATGAGAAGAAGCTTGCAGGGAACATTAAGACGGATTGCAAAAGTTTCTATAGATATGTAAAGAGAAAAAGGTTAGTAAAGACAAACGTAGGTCCCCTGCAGTCAGAATCAGGGGAAGTCATAACGGGGAACAAGAAAATGGCAGACCAATTGAACAAGTACTTTGGTTCGGTATTCACGAAGGAGGACACGAACAACCTTCCGGTTATAAAAGGGGTCGGGGGGTCTAGTAAGGAGGAGGAACTGAGGGAAATCCTTATTAGCCGGGAAATTGTGTTGGGGAAATTGATGGGATTGAAGGCCGATAAATCCCCAGGGCCTGATGGACTGCATCCCAGAGTACTTAAGGAGGTGGCCTTGGAAATAGTGGATGCGTTGACAGTCATTTTCCAACATTCCATTGACTCTGGATCAGTTTCTATGGAGTGGAGGGTAGCCAATGTAACCCCACTTTTTAAAAAAGGAGGGAGAGAGAAAACAGGGAATTATAGACCGGTCAGCCTGACATCGGTAGTGCGTAAAATGATGGAATCAATTATTAAGGATGTCATAGCAGTGCATTTGGAAAGAGGTGACATGATAGGTCCAAGTCAGCATGGATTTGTGAAAGGGAAATCATGCTTGACAAATCTTCTGGAATTTTTTGAGGATGTTTCCAGTAGAGTGGATAAGGGAGAACCAGTTGATGTGGTATATTTGGACTTTCAGAAGGCGTTCGACAAGGTCCCACACAAGAGATTGATGTGCAAAGTTAGAGCACATGGGATTGGGGGTAGTGCACTGACATGGATTGAGAACTGGTTGTCAGACAGGAAGCAAAGAGTAGGAGTAAATGGGTACTTTTCAGAATGGCAGGCAGTGACTAGTGGGGTACCGCAAGGTTCTGTGCTGGGGCCCCAGCTGTTTACACTGTACATTAATGATTTAGATGAGGGGATTAAATGTAGTATCTCCAAATTTGCCGATGACACTAAGTTGGGTGGCAGTGTGAGCTGCGAGGAGGATGCTGTGAGGCTGCAGAGCGACTTGGATAGGTTAGGTGAGTGGGCAAATGCATGGCAGATGAAGTATAATGTGGATAAATGTGAGGTTATCCACTTTGGTGGTAAAAACAGAGAGACAGACTATTATCTGAATGGTGACAGATTAGGAAAAGGGGAGGTGCAAAGAGACCTGGGTGTCATGGTACATCAGTCATTGAAGGTTGGCATGCAGGTACAGCAGGCGGTTAAGAAAGCAAATGGCATGTTGGCCTTCATAGCGAGGGGATTTGAGTACAAGGGCAGGGAGGTGTTGCTACAGTTGTACAGGGCCTTGGTGAGGCCACACCTGGAGTATTGTGTACAGTTTTGGTCTCCTAACCTGAGGAAGGACATTCTTGCTATTGAGGGAGTGCAGCGAAGGTTCACCAGACTGATTCCCGGGATGGCGGGACTGACCTATCAAGAAAGACTGGATCAACTGGGCTTGTATTCACTGGAGTTCAGAAGAATGAGAGGGGACCTCATAGAAACATATAAAATTCTGACGGGGTTAGACAGGTTAGATGCAGGAAGAATGTTCCCAATGTTGGGGAAGTCCAGAACCAGGGGTCACAGTCTAAGGATAAGGGGTAAGCCATTTAGGACCGAGATGCGGAGGAACTTCTTCACCCAGAGAGTGGTGAACCTGTGGAATTCTCTACCACAGAAAGTTGTTGAGGCCAATTCACTAAATATATTCAAAAAGGAGTTAGATGAGGTCCTTACTGCTAGGGGGATCAAGGGGTATGGCGAGAAAGCAGGAATGGGGTACTGAAGTTGAATGTTCAGCCATGAACTCATTGAATGGCGGTGCAGGCAAGAAGGGCCGAATGGCCTACTCCTGCACCTATTTTCTATGTTTCTATGTTTCTATGTAGGGGAGAGTGTCCCGGGTTGAGGGGAGAGTGACTCGGAGGAAGGGAGAGTGTCCCGGGGGGAGGGGAGAGTGTCCAGGGGGGAGGGGAGTGTGTCCCGGGGGGAGGGGAGAATGTCTCGGTGGAGGGGAGAGTTGAGTGTCCCGGGTGGAGGGGAGGGGAGAGTATTCCGAGGGGAGGGGAGGGTCTCCCGAGGGGAGGGGAAGGGAGAGTGTCCCGGGGGGAGGGGAGAGTGTCCCGGGGGGAGGGGAAGAGTGTCCCGGGGGGAGGGGAGAGTGCCCCAAGGGGAGGGGAGAGTGTCCCGGTGTGAGAGGAGGGGAGAGTGTCCCGAGGGGGAGGGGAGAGTGTCTTGCGGGGAGGGGATAGTGTTCCTGGGGGAGGGGAGAGAATCCCGTGGGGAGGGGAGAGTGTCCCGGGGCGAGGGGAGAGTGTCCCGGAGGGAGGGGAGAGAGTCCCGGGGGGTGGGGAGGGGAGAGTGTCCCGAGAGGAGGGGAGAGTGTCCCAGGGGGAGGGGAGAGTGTCCCGGGGGGAGGGCAGAGTGTCCCGGGGGGAGGGGAGAGTGTCTCGGGGAGAGGGGAGAATGTCCCGAGGGGAGGGAAGGGGAGAGTGTCCCGGGGGGAGGGGAGAGTGTCTCAGGGGGAGGGGAGAGTGTCCCGAGGGAAGGGGAGAGAGTCCCAGGGGGAGGGGAGGGGAGAGTGTCCTGAGGGGAGGGGAGAGTGTCCCGGGGGGAGGTGGGAGTGTCCCGGGGGGAGGTGAGAGTGTCCCGGGTGGAGGGGTGAGTGTCTCGGGGGGAGGGGAGAGTGTCCCGAGGGGAGGGCAGGGGAGAGACTCCCGGCGGGAGGGGAGAGTGTCCCAGAGGGAGGGGAGAGTGTCCCGAGGGGAGGGGAGAGTGTCCCGAGGTGAGG